>NC_042978.1:27519160-27819160 GCF_901001165.1 Salmo trutta | reverse complement strand
GTACTGGGATGTCTGAGGACCAACTATGTTACTGTTACTTTGAAACTAGAAATAAACAATACGCTAATGTTTACTTCTTTGCAGGATACTGTTAGTGTGATCTAGCTAGCTAGCTCCATATTCGCCACGACCAGCGCCACTGAATAAAGTCTTACCCAATCATGTTCAAGTCTGAATAGCCAATGAAATTGACGCAACGGAGACCCTGAAAGGACAAACTGAACTACTGTGCTGCTGCAGTGCAAAGATTGCT
Organism: Salmo trutta; assembly: GCF_901001165.1. Taxonomy (NCBI): domain Eukaryota; kingdom Metazoa; phylum Chordata; class Actinopteri; order Salmoniformes; family Salmonidae; genus Salmo; species Salmo trutta. The sequence goes on along the minus strand of NC_042978.1, from coordinate 27,818,907 downwards.
TCTTCCTATCTGGCTCACTGATCAGGCTGCTACATAGAGATAGATAGAGGACAATCTCTAAAACGGTTCACCTGATATGGATGAAAATACCCTAAAATTAAAGCTGACAGTCTGCAATTTAACATCATAGTTATCGCATAATTTCAAAACCCAAAGTTCTGGAGTACAGAGACAAAACAACAAAACATGTGTCACCGTTCCAATACTTTTGGAGCTTACTGTATCTCATAAATGTCTGGCCACTTTGTGGATAGGGATTGTGGCCTCTTGGATGATTGGGACACCAACCCACCTAGAGTTTAGTACAGGGGTGGAAAATAATTTTGGCTTGAGTGCCACATCGGGATAAAAAAATTGAGTGGAGGGCCGCACAGACCAATTTGTTCGTAAAAAGCAATTTGCGGGCCAGAAAAAGGGCAGTTATTTAAAACGTGTAGGTCAATTATAACTTCAACATACTTTCTATCTAGTTTAACACGTTGAAAAGTGGCCATTAGTGTTTTTTAACTCAAAATAAAAAATTGTTTTACTCAAACCTACAGGTGCCTGATTGAATGGGCTCTCATGTTCAGAAGGTTGTATGTTTATTTCCACCGCTGGTCTAGAAGTGAATCATTTAATGTGTGAGGTAAAAAAATGTATCAAAAAATAAGAAGAAATCTGAAGTAATTGATAAATGGCCATAAGTGTTAACTGACAGGATGTCAGGTCTGTCAACTCTAGCTGAAAGGATGATCAGATTTGGAAAGCTCAATTTCTATTTTTGCCAGACCATGAGCGAGGCTATTCGAAGTCACCAATTAATGCAGTTATTTTTAAATGATACCCTCAACAAGGTACACTTAAGCTATTTCCATATATGAGTTGGATAGTGTGAGTGCATGGGGCTTTGGAAAGATGAGTGGGGGGTTGGTTCTGGGGCAGTGAATGAAGGGTCAGTGCTGAAGGATAGTCAATGGTAAAGTGTTGTTGAGGTCAGTTGCTTGGCAGTATGTGTGTGTGTGTGAGGGGGGTTGATGGTTTGAGAGAGCAGTCCAATGGACATTCCTCCCTGCCCTGTCACTAGCACTTAACTGTAATCAGTAGATAGTTGGAGAACCGGAATAGCTCTGCACTGTTAGGATCAACTGTCTGCGATATCGGCCCACAAATAGACCAAGTGAGGCTGCAGAGTCAGAATGTGTCTGTGCCCTTTTAACCCAACCATGAGATGCGTCAGCCATCAACTTTTCCACGCGAAGTGGATAAATCGGGCTCAAGCAGAGAACTGGGTTACTACCAGTCACTCAGGGTATACAATTCCGAGGCATCATTGAGACACAGCCTGCAGAGAGAGGCCAGAGAGTATTTCAAGGCTACTGGAGAGGATGGGGGCTCAGAGAAGGCAATGAACTTTGACCATAGGTTACCCTGGCCCCCAACTTCCATTGTGCAAAAAATGCTTATACACTGAAGAGTCTATACTAATAACACTGAAGAGTCTATACAAATAACACTGAAGAGTCTATACTAATAACACTGAAGTGTATATACTAATAACACTGAAGAGTCTATAATAATAACACTGAAGAGTCTATACTAATAACACTGAAATGTCTATACTAGTAACTCTGAAGAGTCTATACTAATAACACTGAAGAGTCTATACTAATAACACTGAAGAGCCTATACAAATAACACTGAAGTGTCTATACTAATAACACTGAAGTGTCTATACTAATAACACTGAAGTGTCTATACTAATAACACTGAAGAGTCTATACTAATAACACTGAAGAGTCTATACTAATAACACTGAAGAGTCTATATTAATAACACTGAAGTGTCTATACTAATAACTCTGAAGAGTCTATACTAATAACACCGAAGAGTCTATAATAATTACTCTGAATAGTCTATACTAATAACACTGAAGAGTCTATACTAATAACACTGAAGAGGCTATAATAATAACACTGAAGAGGCTATAATAATAACACTAAAGAGTCTATACTAATAACACTGAAGAGGCTATAATAATAACACTGAAGAGGCTATAATAATAACACTGAAGAGTCTATACTAATAACACTGAAGAGGCTATAATAATAACACTGAAGAGGCTATAATAATAACACTGAAGAGGCTATAATAATAACACTGAAGAGTCTATACTAATAACACTGAAGAGTCTAGTATACTAATAACAGCTTATTCAGAGGCTCAGCGGCAGATCTCGGGTCGAGGAGTGAACTCAACTGGCCACAGTAGAGCAGTGTTACAGTTCAGAGAGAAGGGTGATGTCAAGCTTTGACCCAAGATCAGCATCAGTTCCTAACCCAGCCTGTGACTGAGAAAGCCTGAACTTCCTCCTCCACCATATTTATCCCACTCGGCACATGCTGGTTGAATCAACATTGTTTCCAAGTCATTTCAATTAAGTTACATTGAACCAATGTGGAATAGACATTGAATTGACACCTGTGCCCAGTGGGATGGTACTGACAGATGCATGTACTCTGTAGGTAGCAGAGTACACACATTTTTCATGACCACCAGCTGTGTGGGTTTGACAGTGCAACATGGTAAGGTACAAAGAGAAAAGCCCCTCAGTTCCATGTGTCAGATGTTGTGTGTGTATGTTTGAGTATTCTGTTCTGCGTATTGAAGTACTGTATTTATTGCCATCAGTAGAAAACATTGCACCCCTGTGATTTTCTCAAATACAGTGAGGGAAAAAAGTATTTGATTCCCTGCTGATTTTGTGCGTTTGCCCACTACAAAGAAATGATCAGTCTATAATTTTAATGGTAAGTTTATTTGAACAGTGAGAGACAGAATAACAACAAAAAACTCCAGAAAACGCATGTCATAAATGTTATAAATTGATTTGCATTTTAATGAGGGAAATAAGTATTTGACCACCTCTCAATCAGAAAGATTTCTGGCTCCCAGGTGTCTTTTATACAGGTAACGAGCTGAGATTAGGAGCACACTCTTAAAGGGAGTGCTCCTAATCTCAGTTTGTTACCTGTATAAAAGACACCTGTCCACAGAAGCAATCAATCAGATTCCAAACTCTCCACCATGGCCAAGACCAAAGAGCTCTCCAAGGATGTCAGGGACAAGATTGTAGACCTACACAAGGCTGGAATGGGCTACAAGACCATCGCCAAGCAGCTTGGTGAGAAGGTGACAACAGTTGGTGCGATTATTCGCAAATAGAAGAAACACAAAAGAACTGTCAATCTCCCTCGGCCTGGGGCTCCATGCAAGATCTCACCTCGTGGAGTTGCAATGATCATGAGAACGGTGAGGAATCAGCCCAGAAGTACACGGGAGGATCTTGTCAATGATCTCAAGGCAGCTGGGACCATAGTCACCAAGAAAACAATTGGTAACACACTACGCCGTGAAGGACTGAAATTCTGCAGCGCCCGCAAGGTCCCCCTGCTCAAGAAAGCACATATACATGCCCGTCTGAAGTTTGCCAATGAACATCTGAATGATTCAGAGGACAACTGGGTGAAAGTGTTGTGGTCAGATGAGACCAAAATGGAGCTCTTTGGCATCAACTCGCCATGTTTGGAGGAGGAGGAATGCTGCCTATGACCCCAAGAACACCATCCCCACCGTCAAACATGGAGGTGGAAACATTATGCTTTGGGGGTGTTTTTCTGCTAAAGGGACAGGACAACTTCACCGCATCAAAGGGACGATGGACGGGGCCATGTACCTTCAAATCTTGGGTGAGAACCTCCTTCCCTCAGCCAGGGCATTGAAAATGGGTCGTGGATGGGTATTCCAGCATGACAATGACCCAAAACACACAGCCAAGGCAACAAAGGAATGGCTCAAGAAAAAGCACATTAAGGTCCTGGAGTGGCCTAGCCAGTCTCCAGACCTTAATCCCATAGAAAATCTGTGGAAGGAGCTGAAGGTTCGAGTTGCCAAACGCCAGCCTCGAGACTTTATTGACTTGGAGAAGATCTGCAAAGAGGAGTGGGACAAAATCCCTCCTGAGATGTGTGCAAACCTGGTGGCCAACTACAAGAAACGTCTGACCTCTGTGATTGCCAACAAGGGTTTTGCCACCAAGTACTAAGTCATGTTTTGCAGAGGGGTCAAATACTTATTTCCCTCATTAAAATGCAAATCAATTTATAACATTTTTGACATGCGTTTTTCTGGATTTTTGTTGTTGTTAATTCTGTCTCTCACTGTTCAAATAAACCTACCATTAAAATTCTAGACTGATCAGTTCTTTGTCAGTGGGCAAACGTACAAAATCAGCAGGGGATCAAATACTTTTTTCCCTCACTGTACCCCACACCTCTCTCTCTCTCTCACTCTCTCTCTTCTTCTCTCTCTCACCAGCATTCTGGCTGTGAAATCTGAGCCCGGGGCCAAATATAGCCAGACACAGTGAGCGGTCAGATGCTGGGACAGATGGGATAGCAGGCCACACTGGAGGAACCACTCAAGTAGACCTCGACCTGCTCACAGTGCTCGCACTCACTGCCTGACCAAAAAAAGCTACTCTGCTGGGAAAATACGCTTCTGTCTATTCTCACAGACATATAATTTTAACAGCAAACTGGAACTACTAGACTGGGACAATACCTTTGGACAAAAACTTGAAGGTAAGGCTGTCCTTTCTCATTTCTTGTTGACATTATTAGTGGAATGTCCTGGAGGCGCTGTTGTTTCCTTTGTTTTATATTGAAATGCTACTTACAGCCTATCAGCAATCAAGAGATCCTTAGAATTTTGGATATTAGAAAAACACTTAGAAAAATCTGTTGATATCAATTTACTGTCAGTGTATGTGAGGATATTCACTTTTGCATTTGAGATCAGGTTAGTGTCAGGGCTGCAGGTGCAATATGGTTATTTTCACAAGATATTAAAGTTATATTAAAGTACATTACAATGGAAGTACTAAGTACATAGTTATTGAACAGTGATAGCAGAAATTATGTACTCTGTTCTATTCTGTAATTGACGGCATTGGTGACAATGACCATTGACAGTAGTTATTGACCTTTTGTCAATTCGTTTTAATATTTTTTAATATTCCCCATTCATATTTAATCAATGTTGTATAGTAAATGCATTTTTTCACATGGAAAATAACAGCCTCTGAAGAGAATACTATCCCTTGTGTCTGACTGTGTATGCATATGTGTGTATGCATGTGTGTGTATGCATATGTGTGTATGCATGTGTGTGTCTTGTGTGAGCTCATGTATGTGTTATACTGCAGTGTGTTCAAAGGGCCCTTATTGAGGGTGGAGTTGTGCTGCTGCTGTGAAACATAGCCCAAGGGGATTCAAAATAACAACACCTGGTCTCCTGACGCCATAGAAGGCAGAATGTCACACTCGTATATGTACAGTATACCATACTGACACACAAACACACTCATTTCTATACAGAGTGACTATTGCAAGTACGGTTTCATTCACATGCTCCATCCTCTACATTATAGTCATGGAGCTCACATGTACAGTAGCCTACGGTACAGTCGTGGTCAAAAGTTTTGAGAATGACACAAATATTAATATTCACAAGTTTGCTGCTTCAGTGTCTTTAGATACTTTTATTGACAATTACATGAAGTTGATGCAAAGAGTCAATATTTGCAGTGTTGACCCTTCTTTTTCAAGACCTCTGCAATCCGCCCTGGCATGCTGTCAATTAACCTCTGGGCCACATCCTGACTGATTTCAGCCCATTCTTGTATAACCAACGCTTGGAGTTTGTCAGAATTTGTGGGTTTTTGTTTGTCCACCTGCCTCTTGAGGATTGACCACAAGTTCTCAATGGCATTAAGGTCTGGGGAGTTTCCTGGCCATGGACCCAAAATATCGATGTTTTGTTCCCCGAGCCACTTAGTTATCACTTTTTCCTTATGGTAAGGTGCTCCATCATGCTGGAAAAGGCATTGTTCGTCACCAAACTGTTCCTGGATGGTTGGGAGAAGTTGCTCTCGGAGGATGTTTTGGTACCATTCTTTATTCATGGCTGTGTTCTTAGGCAAAATTGTGAGTGAGCCCACTCCCTTGGCTGAGAAGCAACCCCACATATGAATGGTCTCAGGATGCTTTACTGTTGGCGTGACACAGGACTGATGGTAGCGCTCACCTTGCGTTCTCCGGACAAGCTTTTTTCCAGATGCCCCAAACAATTGGAAAGGGGATCCATCAGAGAAAATGACTTTACCCCAGTCCTCAGCAGTCCAATCCCTGTACCTTTTGCAGAATATCAGTCTGTCCCTGATGTTTTTCTGGAGAGAAGTGGCTTCTTTGCCGCCCTTCTTGACACCAGGCCATCCTCCAAAAGTCTTTGCCTCACTGTGCGTGCAGATGCACTCACACCTGCCTGCCGCCATTCCTGAGCAAGCTCTGTACTGGTGGTGCCCCGATCCCGCAGCTGAATCAACTTTAGGAGACGGTCCTGGCGCTCGCTGGACTTTCTTGGGCGCCCTGAAGCCTTCTTCACAACAATTGAACCGCTCTCCTTGATGTTCTTGCTGATCCGATAAATGGTTGATTTAGGTGCAATCTTACTGGCAGCAATATCCTTGCCTGTGAAGCCCTTTTTGTGCAAAGCAATGATGACGGCACGTGTTTCCTTGCAGGTAAGCATGGTTGACAGAGGAAGAACAATGATTCCAAGCACCACCCTCCTTTTGAAGCTTCCAGTCTGTTATTCGAACTCAATCAGCATGACAAAGTGATCTCCAGCCTTGTCCTCGTCAACACTCACACCTGTGTTAACGAGAGAATCACTGACATGATGTCAGCTGGTCCTTTTGTGGCATGGCTGAAATGCAGTGGAAATGTTTTTGGGGGATTCAGTTCATTTGCATGGCAAAGAGGGACTTTTCAATTAATTGCAATTCATCTGATCACTCTTCACAACATTCTGGAGTATATGCAAATTGCCATCATACAAACTGAGGCAGCAGACTTTGTGAAAATGTATATTTGTGTCATTCTCAAAACTTTTGGCCAAGACTGTACACACCTATGTTCCCAAGCACATTCTACATATGCATATAGATGCTTCTACTTCCATCTGATGTGTGTTCTAGACCACCTGTTTAGGAAGTGACAGAGCTATGCTTGATGTCACGACTTCCACTGAACGTGGCTCCTCTCCCTGTTCGGGCGGTGCTCGGCGGTCGTCGTCGCCAGCCAACAAGCTGCCACCGATCCATTTTTCCTTTTCGTTTGTGTCTGTCTGTTTTTTCACACCTGTATTCATTTAGTTGATTTCGGTGGGTTTATTTACACCCCGCTGCATGCTAGTTTTTGTGCGGGATTGTTTGTGTGTTTTACGTTAGGGGTGCGTGTCTGCACCACGGGGTTTTCGTTGTATTCGGTAGTGTTACCGTTTTTCGAGACTTTGTTTAGGACTCGAGGTTTCTCCTCCGTGTGTGCAATTAGTTTCCCTGTGTGGCGACTTCGTTTTGTACGTGTTTTTCCCTCATGTTGTATTTGAGTTCGGGACTACCATATTAAACGTTTTGTGCCACTGGAACTTCCTTGCTCTCCTGCTCCTGATTCCTGCACCCCCCTCCTACTAGGAGGCATTGTAACACTTGAGCTATTGACCACTGTCAGTGGAGAGTTTCATAAATGTGTGGTATGACCAAAACAAACACAATCCCGCTGTGACGGTGCGCACACGTGGGTGTGTGTGTTTGTGTGGCTGCCGCTGTAGTTTATCTAGTCTTTTGCAGTGTATGGACAGTACAACTCTAATTATAACAGAATTATCATGGTTAAAACTTTAATTATTTTATACTTGTAGTGAATTGTTGCAGAGACAGAGAAAGAGGGAGAGAGAAGAATAAGGAAGCGAGAGGAGAGTGAGGGAAATAGACGATTAGGGAGAGGGTGGGATGGTGACAAATGCCAGTCATGCACACTTTGACCTCCCGAAAGCCTTTGTTAATAACAACCAGCTGAGCCCAAAGAATGCCAGCCTAAATCATCCTCAACTGTAGGTTGATGAGGGAGGGTGTGTTGCTGTTGACTGTGAGTTCTGTTTTTATTTATTCAGATGACTATGTGTATGTTGTTTATAATTAGTGTCTGGCTATATCTACTGTGTTAACTGAATGTCATATTGTGTGTGTGTGTTTCAGGATGCAGGACGGGAGCTGGAATCAGTCCCTCCCCCTCTCTCTGTTTATGAAGGATGGGGGCAGGGTTCTAGAGGGAGACGGAGGGGTGTTCTCAGAGACGTCGTCTGATGGGGATCTGTACCTGGACTCTATGGCAGATATGGATACCGGGGTCGGGGACTTTTCAGATCTTACCGCCTTCCTCAGCCAAGACGAGATCAACCGCAGCCTGGACCTGGCTCGGGAGGCCTTCAGTGATGCAGAAGACCGGGGAGTCCCTGTCTCCCCTATTCCCAGATCCCAGGAGCCGGCTCTCTACTTCCCCTCCCCCACCCCCCTCAACACCAAAGAATACCTGACCAAAAGCCCCAGCTTCCCCCACCAAACCAAAGCCCACTCCCCAGATGACAGCCACTCAGTCAAAGTCACCTCCAGCCAGAGTTTCTACCTCAGCAGGCCCATACAGGCCACATGCGAAGCCATGGCCTTGCCTGAGAAGTTTGTCTGCCACAAGAACATCACCCCAGTCTACAAGCAGGACAAGCCCCGACTGGTCCATGAGGGCTTGGAGCTGAATGAACGGGCTGCCTCCGCCACTGAGTTCTGTAGCCGTGCTGCCACCTTCATCGAGGAGCTGTCCTCCATCTTTAAAGGCTCTGCCCGGCCGGAGCAAAAAGGGGAGGAAGACTCCTCCTCTCCCGACAGCGGGTATCTGTCTCCTAAGAGTCACTTGCCGGCCCCCCAGGGCTCTGCCTCTGTCCCCCCACAGCCTCTCATCCAACAGGGGGCACCACAGCAGTGTGAGTCAGGCTTGGGTATCCAGCCAGCAAGCATGATGGGTGGAATGGGTGTGACGGGTGTCCCTCCTCTGAGTGTGATGGGGGTTCCAATTGTCTCTGATCTGATGAGTGTGAATGAGTTGATGGGGAAGCAGCAGCACAGTGGAGCCCAGTTGATGGGGAAGCAGCAGCACAGTGGAGCCCAGCTGATGGGGAAGCAGCAGCACATTGGAGCCCAGTTGATGGGGAAGCAGCAGCACAGTGGAGCCCAGTTGATAGGGGAGCAGCAGCACAGTGAAGCCCAGTTGATGGGGGAGCAGCAGCACAGTGAAGCCCAGTTGATGGGGGAGCAGCAGCACAGTGGAGCCCAGTTGATGGGGGAGCAGCAGCACAGTGGAGCCCAGTTGATGGGGGAGCAGCAGCACAGTGGAGCCCAGTTGATGGGGGAGCAGCAGCACAGTGGAGCCCAGTTGATGGGGGAGCAGCAGCACAGTGGAGCCCAGTTGATGGGGGAGCAGCAGCACAGTGGAGCCCAGAGCGTAGATGGAGACTTGTCACTGCCACACTTCACCCAGAAGCTGAAGAGCCAGGAGGTGGCAGAGGGACACCCCATCCGACTGGAGTGCAGGGTGGCAGGAAACCCTCAGCCGCTGGTCAGGTAAGGAGAATGGTGGTAGGTGGAAGTCTGATTTGGTTGTGATCATATTGGTGATGAGTATCAGTAGAATGAGACGGTTAACACCAGTGGTAGAACACAAGAGGTTCATTGTGTGCATTATCAGTATAGTAAATATGACTGCTGCATGTTCCTCAACATAAACTCAAGTTTATTTATACGGTACTGTATATCTGTTTATCCTTTTATTAATGAAGATCTCCAATGGTATGTGTTACCCATTTGATGTAGTGGGTAAAGATCAGAACTCTGTCATCATACTATATTTAATGCTATCGTTGCAAAGGCAGTTGATCCTCTTGTTGGTCTGACACCAATTTCCTTCACCTCTAAGGGAAGTGGATCCCCATGGTGGAGACTTTTAAAACGATCCCCCTCGGTAAGGGAGTCAAATCAAACACACTGACTCCAGTGGAGGCTGATGAAGGGAGGACGGCTCATAATAATGGATGGAACGAAGCAAATAGAATGGCATCAAACCATGTTTGATGTATTTCATACCATTCCACTGAGTCCTCTCCAGCCATTACCACGAGCCCATCTTCCCTAATTAAGTTGCTACCAACTTTCTGTGACTGACTCCCCATTTGGACACGTGGTAACTTTGGAGTTTTGTTGTGAGAGGATTTGGATATATGGCGAAAAAGACCCAACTAAAACACTTGTGCACATACTCATATAGAGTGGTGTCTTTGGTAGGAAGCAGAGCCTTCAGTCAGAGATAGGGTTGCCCATTTGGGTGTGGGAGTGGGATGTTGAGGGAGCGGGAGGAGGTAGGAGGTGAGAGCTGTTGGGTGTCGACAAGGCCTCCACGGAACACCTGCTGTGGGGTTGGACAGTTACACTGTATGTAACCACAGTAACCGATAAGCCTTGCGACCAGGTGCTAGTGGAGACATTGTCAGGTCAGGGAGTTTCTGCCTGGGCAGTCATTCTGCTCTTTTTTTTTAAATATAGCACCCCTTGGCTGTAGGGATTTGGACCAGTCCACCAGGAAACTAAGCTGAGACACTTTTCAGAAAATTTATTTACTGTGCCCAATGGACTCAGGCTGTACAAGCCTTTATTTGTTATTGTCTAGTTGAGGCTGGGCGTGGGGTTCATTTTGAGGAGAAGGCCTTCATCCTGCCTGGTTGAGGTTGACTAACAGAGTACAGCGGGTGAGAGGCCTGGGGACCGTGGTTCTGATATGGTTCTCTCCTGTCCTGGTGAGCTATAAGGGGCCTCTTCCTCTGCTGTATAAATAGTCTCCAGGCCAACAGGAGCCAGGTCCTGAAACGTAAGCAATGTCATGACACAGCGTTTTCTGTCATTCTCCACCTCTTCACCTCTCCACACCTTCTTGGGAAATATGAAGGTTGTAGTATAGTGTTGTATTTGACCAATAGGAGACAGTGGCCATGCCCGAATACCCATACTAGCGTACTGTACCACATACTTAAACTGCATACACATTTCGCCGTTTGATGTAATAGAATTTACTCGTCTTTTCCGAGTCCATAAATTTACGCCCTGTACCAAAATGAAGGAATAGAGGGAGTCAACGCAATCACGCATTAGATTAAGCATTCAGAGTAATATTTTCAACATTTCCCATACTATTTAGTATGCTAGTGTGATTATTCGGACACGGCCAGTGTAGCAATGCAGTCATGGAGAGGGGGAGAGTGAATGGGAGAGGAAGAGGGGGAGAGGTTAATATGGGCTCAGACTGGAATATTGTTTTTGTTTTGTGTTTTCCCTAACCTATATATACACTGAACAAAAATATAAACGCAACATGCAACAATTTAAAAGATTTTACTGGGTTACAGTTCAGATAAGGTAATCAGTCAATTGAATAAATTCATTGGGCCCTAATCTATGGATTTCACATGACTGGGAATACAAATATGCATCTGTTGGTCACAGATCCCTTAACAAAAAAGGTAGGGGGTGTGGATCAGAAAACCAGTCAGATCTGGTGTGACCACCATTTGCCTCATACAGCGCAACGTCACCTTCACATAGAGTTGATCAGGCTGTCGATTGTGACCTGTGGAATGTTTTTCCACTCCTCTTCAATGGCTGTGTGAAGTTGCTGGATATTGGCGGGAACTGGAACACGCTTACGTACACGTCAATCCAGAGCATCCCAAACATGCTCAATGGATGACATGTCTGGTGAGTATGCAGGCCATGGAAGAAATGGGAAATGTTCAGCTTCCAGGAATTGTGTACAGATCCTTACAACATGGGGCCGAGCATTATCATGCTGAAACAAAAGGTGATGGTGGTCGATGAATGGCACGACAATGGACCTCAGGATCTCGTCACTGTATCTCTGTGCATTCAAATTGCCATCGATCAAATGCAATTGTGTTCATTGTCCGAAGCTTATGCCTGCCCATACCATAACCCCACCGCCACCATGGGGCATTCTGTTCACAACGTTGACATCAGCAAACCACTCGCCCACACAATGCCATCTGCCATCTGCCAGTACATTTAAAACCGGGATTCATCCGTGAAGCGCACACTTCTCCAGCGTACCAGTGGCCATCAAAGGTGAGCATTTGCCCACTGAAGTCGGTTATGATGCCAAACTGCAGTCAGGTCACGATTATGCAAATTAGCTTCCCTGAGATGGTTTCTGACAGTTTGTGCATCGGCTGTAGCTCAGTTGGTAGAGCATGGTGTTTGCAACGCCAGGGTTGTGGGTTCGATTCCCACGGGGGGCCAGCACAGAATTTTTTTAAATGAAATTGTATGAAATGTATGCATTCACTACTGTAAGTCGCTCTGGATAAGAGCGTCTGCTAAATGACTAAAATGTAAAATGTGCAGAAATGCATTGGTTGTGCAAACCCACAGTTTCGTCAGCTGTCCGGGTGGCTGGTCTCAAACGATCCTGCAGGTGAAGAAGCCGGATGTGGAGGTCCTGGGCTGGCATGGTCACACGTGGTCTGCAGTTGTGAGGCCGGTTTCTCTAAAATGACAGAGAAATGAACATTAAAATCTCTGGCAACAGCTCTGGTGGACATTCGTGCAGTCAGCATGCCAATTGCACGTTCCTTCAAAACTTGAGACGTCTGTGGCATTGTGTTGTGTGACAAAACTGCACATTTTAGTGTGGCCTTCGATTGTAACCCGCATAGGGTAAACCTGTGTAATGAGCATGCTGTTTAATCTGCTTCTTGATATGCCACACCTGTCAGGTGGATGGATTATCTTGGCAAAGGAGAAATGCTCACTAAACAAATTTGAGAAAAATAAACCTTTTGTGTGTTTGGAACATTTCTGGGATCTTTTATTTCAGCTCATGAAACATGGGACCAACACTTTACATGTTGCATATATATTTTTGTTCAGCATAGTATATTTATGTGTGAATGTTGCTGTAAAATCAGTCTGGGATTGTGATTTGGATGTTTAGAAGTCTTGAATTATCTATGCATTGTTCATGTGGAACTGAGGTCTTGTTTACTTCAAGTCATGGGGATCCAGATAGAACGTCACACAGATGTTTTGTCACTTCTTTTATCCTGCACATACCCACTTTTAAGGCTTGACTTGTTTTCTGTCTATTGACACTAGGTGGCACTATGGTGTTTATAATTCCTAAACATGTTGCACAATGTCTTCACAGTCCCCAATGGAATCTGCAATGTCTAGGAAGTTCAAATGACATCCCAGTATTAAATGAATATGTTGACAACATGTTGAAATAGATATGTAAGAACATCTACTGGTGTTGGTTTCACTGGTATGAACAAATGTCAGGGGTTTTCCACCTCAACATCCAGGCAACTGCTTCAGTTGTGTATATTTTGTGTGTTCTCCAGGTAAATGGATGGTGTATCAGGGTAAATACAGTGGGGTTAAAAGGCTGAGCTAAGGCGTTTCGTAAACACACTGTTCCTCTGCTCTTCATCCATCTCACTCACTAGGACACACACACACAATAACATTCAGACTGCCTCTGGGAATGGTGTGTGGTATAAAGAGAACAGGCCTCGTATCCTGGTGAAGACTATTCAAATCAAACTTTATTTGTCACATGCGCCGAACACAACAAGTGTAGAACTTACCGGGAAATGCTTACTTACAAGCCCTTAACCAACAGTGCAGTGCAAGAACAGTTATGAAAATATTTATCAAATAAACGAAAGTAAAAAAAATCGTAAAAAGTAAGACAACAAAATAACAATAAACAAAACAAATGGGGGGGGGGGGGGGGGGGGGGGTCAACGTAAATAGTCCGGTTGCCATTTGATTAATTGTTCAGCATTCTTATGGCTTGGAGGTAGAAGCTGTTAAGGAGATTTTGGTCCTAGACTTGAAGCTCCGGTACCGCTTGCCATGCGGTAGCAGAGAAAACAGTCCATGACCTGGGTGACTGGAGTCTGACAATTTTATCGGCTTTCCTCTGACACTTCCTGGATGGCAGGAAGCTTAGCCCCAGGGTACTGGGCCGTACGCACTACCCTTTGTAGCGCCTTACGGTCAGATGCCGAGCAGTTGCCATACCAGGCAGTGATGCAACTGGTCAGGATGCTCTCGATGGTGCAGCTGTAGAACTTTTTGAGGATCTGGGGACCCATGCCAAATCTTTTCAGTCTCCTGAGGGGAAAAAGGTTTTGTCGTGCTCTCTTCACGACTGTCTTGGTGTGTTTGGACCATGATAGTTCGTTGGTGATGTGGACACCAAGGAACTTGAAACTGTTGACCCGCTCCACTACAGCCCCGCCGATGTTAATGGGGGCCTGTTCGGCCCGTCTTTTCCTGTAGTCCACGATCAGCTCCTTTGTCTTGCTTACATTGAGGGAGAGGTTGCTGTCTTGCCACCACACTGACAGTTCTCTGACCTCCTCCATATAGGCTGTCTCATCATTGTCGGTGGTGAGGCCTACCACTTGTGTCGTCAGCAAACTTAATGATGGTGTTGGAGTCGTGTTTGGCCACGCAGTCGTGGGTGAACAGGGAATACAGGAGGGGACTAAGTACACACTCCTGAGGGGCCTCAGTGTTGAGGATCAGTGGCAGATGTGCTGTTGCCTACCCTTACCACCTGGGGGCAGCCCATCAGGTAGTCCATGATGCAGAGGGAGGTGTTGAGTCCCAGGGTCCTTAACTCATTTATCGCATTCACTATCTTCAAACTCCCGATCATAAATGAACCAAGGCGCAGCGTGCATGGAATTCCAAACCTTTTAATGAAGATGAAACTCACCAAACAACAAAACAGGAGAAAACCAAAACGTGACGTTCTGGGCTGCTCACAGGCAGCTACACAAAAATAAGATCCCACAATCACAGGTGGGAAAAGGCTGCCTAAGTATGATTCCCAATCAGAGATAACGATAGACAGCTGCCTCTGATTAGGAACCATACTCGGTCAAAAACAAAGAAACAGACAACATAGAATGCCCACCCCACATCACATCACACCCTGACCTAACCAAATAGAGAAATAAAACGACTCTCTAAGGTCAGGGCGTGACATTATTGATCAAATTTCAAATGTATTTATATATATATATAGGTTCAGAACTTATGTGAAACATCACAGCACAGTGGGAAAATATATGGCAGCTAGAAATCAAACTGGATGGTGTTCAGAGATGGATGGGAGGGGTAAGGGTAGTTGAAGCCTGGGACTAAAAACAAATAGAAGATCATTAAAGTAAAATATACTGTGCCCGTAAAATGTATATAAACTCAGCAAAAAAGAAACGTCTCTTTTTCAGGACCCTGTCTTTCAAAGATAATTCGTAAAAATCCAAATAACTTCACAGATCTTCATTGTAAAGGGTTTAAACACATCAAATCAAATGTATTTATATAGCCCTTCTTACATCAGCTCATATATCAAAGTGCTGTACAGAAACCCAGCCTAAAACCCCAAACAGCAAGCAATGCAGGTGTAGAAGCACGGTGGCTAGGAAAAATTCCATAGAAAAGCCAAAACCTAGGAAGAAAACTAGAGAGGAACCAGGCTATGAGGGGTGGCCAGTCCTCTTCTGGCTGTGCCGGGTGGAGATTATAACAGAACATGTCCAAGATGTTCAAATGTTCATAGATGACCAGCATGGTCAAATAATAGTAATCAAAGTGAACAGGTCAGGGTTCCATAGCCGCAGGCAGAACAGTTGAAACTGGAGCAGCAGCACGGCCAGGTGGACTGGGGACAACAAGGAGTCATCACTGGACACCGGATAAGATAGGAGAAATACTCCAGATATAACAGACTGACCCTAGCCCCCCGACACAAACTACTGCAGCATAAATACTGGAGGCTGAGACAGGAGGGGTCAGGAGACACTGTGGCCCCATCCGGGCTAAACAGGCAGGATATAACCCCACCCACTTTGCCAAAGCACAGCCCCCACACCACTAGAGGGATGTCTTCAACCACCAACTTACCATCCTGAGACAAGGCCGAGTATAGCCCACTAAGATCTCCGCCACGGCACAACCCAAGGGGGGCGCCAACCCAGACAGGAAGACCACGTCAGTGACACAACCCACTCAAGTGACGCACCCCTCCTAGGGACGGCATGGAAGAGCCCCAGTAAGCCAGTGACTCGGCCCCTGTAATAGGGTTAGAGGCCGAGAATCCCAGTGGAGAGAGGGGAACCAGCTAGGCAGAGACAGCAAGGGCGGTTCGTTGCTCCAGTGCCTTTCCGTTCACCTTCACACTCCTGGGCCAGACTATGCTCAATCATAGGACCTAATGAAGAAATTAGTCTTCAATAAAGACTTAAAGGTTGAGACCGAGTCTGCGTCTCTCACATGGATAGGCAGACCATTCCATAAAAATGGAGCTCTATAGGAGAAAGCCCTGCCTCCAGCTGTTTGCTTAGAAATTCTAGGGACAATAAGGAGGCCTGCATCTTGTGACCGTAGCGTACGTGTAGGTATGTACGGCAGGACCAAATCGGAAAGATAGGTATGAGCAAGCCCATGTAATTCTTTGTAGGTTAGCAGTAAAACCTTGAAATCAGCCCTTGTCTTAACAGGAAGCCAGTGTAGGGAGGCTAGCACTGGAGTAATATGATCACATTTCTTGGTTCTAGTCAGGATTCTAGCAGCCGTATTTAGCACTAACTGAAGTTAATTTAGTGCTTTATCCGGGTAGCCGGAAAGTAGAGCATTGAAGTAGTCTAACCTAGAAGCAACAAAAGCATGGATGAATTTTTCTGCAGCAATTTTGGACTGACAATTTCTGATTTTTGCTGTGTTACTCAGATGGAAAAAAGCTGTCCTTGAAACAATCTTGATATGTTCGTCAAAAGAGAGATCAGGGTCCAGAGTAATGCAGAGGTCCTTCATAGTTTTATTTGAGACGACTGTACAACCATCAAGATTAATTATCAGATTCAACAGAAGATCTCTTTGTTTCTTGGGACCTAGAACAAGCATCTCTGTTTTGTCCGAGTTTAAAAGTAGAACGTTTGCAGCCATCCACTTCCTTATGTCTGGAACACAGGCTTCCAGTGAGGGCAATTTTGGGGCTTCACCATGTTTCATTGAAATGTACAGCTGTGTGTCATCCGCATAGCAGTGAAAGTTAACATTATGTTTTCGAATGACATCCCCAAGAGGTAAAATATATAGTGAAAACAATAGTGGTCCTAAAACGGAACCTTGAGGAACACCAAAATTTATAGTTGATTTGTCAGAGGACAAACCATTCACAGACAAACTGATATCTTTCCGACAGATAAGATCTAAACCAGGCCAGAACTTGTCTGTGTAGACCAATTTGGGTTTCCAATCTCTCCAAAAGAATGTGGTGATCGATGGTATCAAAAGCAACACTAAGGTCTAGGAGCACAAGGACAGATGCAGAGCCTCAGTCAGACGCCATTAAAAGGTCATTTACCACCTTCACAAGTGCAGTCTCAGTGCTATGATGGGGTCTAAAACCAGACTGAAGCATTTCGTATGCATTGTTTGTCTTCAGGAAGGCAAACATTTTGGAGAGGAATGGGAGATTCGATAAAGGCCATTTAGTTTTTACTATTTTCTGGGTCAAGCTTTGGCTTTTTCAAGAGAGGCTTTATTTATGCCACTTTTAGTGAGTTTGGTACACATCCGGTGGATAGAGAGCAGTTTATTATGTTCAACATAGGAAGGCCAAGCACAGGAAGCAGCTCTTTCAGTAGTTTAGTTGGATTAGGGTCCAGTATGCAGCTTGAAGGTTTAGAGGCCATGATTATTTTCATCAATGTGTCAAGAGATATAGTACTAAAACCCTTGAGTGTTTCCCTTGATCCTAGGTCCTGGCAGAGTTGTGCAGACTTAGGACAACTGAGCTTTGGAGGAATACGCAGATTTAAAGAAGAGTCCATAATTTGCTTTCTAATCAAATCAAATCAAATCAAATTTATTTATATAGCCCTTCGTATATCAGCTGAAATCTCAAAGTGCTGTACAGAAACCCAGCCTAAAACCCCAAACAGCAAGCAATGCATGTGAAAGAAGCACGGTGGCTAGGAAAAACTCCCTAGGAAAAACTCCCTAGAAAGGCCAAAAACCTAGGAAGAAACCTAGAGAGGAACCAGGCTATGAGGGGTGGCCAGTCCTCTTCTGGCTGTGCCGGGTGGATATTATAACAGAACATGGTCAAGATGTTAAAATGTTCATAAATGACCAGCATGGTCAAATAATAATAATCATTGTAGTTGTCGAGGGTGCAACAAGCACATCCGGTGAACAGGTCAGGGTTCCGTAGCCGCGGGCAGAACAGTTGAAACTGGAGCAGCAGCATGGCCAGGTGGACTGGGGACAGCAAGGAGTCATCATGCCAGGTAGTCCCGAGGCATGGTCCTAGGGCTCAGGTCCTCCGAGAGAAAGAAAGAAAGAGAGAAAGAGAGAATTAGAGAGAGCATATTTAAATTCACACAGGACACCGGATAAGACAAGAGAATACTCCAGATGTAACAGACTGACCCTAGCCCCCCGACACATAAACTACTGCAGCATAAATACTGGAGGCTGAGACAGGAGGGATCAGAAGACACTGTGGCCCCATCCGATGATACCCCCGGACAGGGCCAAACAGGCAGGATATAACCCCACCCACTTTGCCAAAGCACAGCCCCCACACCACTAGAGGGATGTCTACAACCACCAACTTACCGTCCGAAGACAAGGCCGAGTATAGCCCACAAAATCTCCGCCATGGCACAACCCAAGGGGGGGGCGCCAACCCAGACAGGAAGACCACGTCAGTGACTCAACCCACTCAAGTGACGCACCCCTCCCATGGACGGCATGGAAGATGTGACTCAGCCCCTGTAATAGGGTTAGAGTACACGTCCTAGTAATCCGTCTGGCCCCGCGGCTTTGTGAATGTTGACCTGTTTAAAGGTCTTGCTTGTATCGGCTACCAAAAGAGTTAACACACAGTCATCCAGAACAGCTGGTGCTCTCGTGCATGCTTCAGTGTAGCTTGCCTCGAAGCGAGCATAAAAGGCATTTAGCTCGTCTGGTAGGCTCGTGTCACTGGGCATCTCGCGTCTGGGTTTCCCTTTGTAGAACTTAATCGTTTTCAAGCCCTGCCACATCCGACAAGCATTAGAGCATCAGTGTAGTAGGATTCAATCTTAATCCTGTATTGCCGCTTTGCTTGTTTGATGCTTTGTCTGAAGGTATAGCAGGATTTCTTATAAGCGTCCGGATTAGTGTCCCGCTCCTTGAAAGCGGCAGCTCTAGCCTTTAGCTCAATGCGGATGTTGCCTGTAATCAATGGCTTCTGTTTGGGAAATGTACGTATGGTCACTGTGGGGACAACGTCAGGAAAATGTTGAGTACCAGAGAATCCATGCCAAAAGACACTTTCCCTATAAAATTCTACCCAATATTCCTGGTTCTGGACAGGCCCTAGTTCTATAATACACCATGGTCCAAACACACTAAGACAGTCGTGAAGAGGGCACGACAAAGCCAATTCCCCCTCAGGAGACTGAACATTTTTGGCACGGGTCCTCAGATCCTCAAAATGTTATACAGCTGCACCATCAAGAGCATCCTGACTGGTTGCATCACTGCCTAGTATGGCAACTGATCGGCCTCCGACCACAAGGCACTACAGAGGGTAGTGTACATCACTGGGGCCAAGCTTCCTGCCATCCAGGACCTCTATATCAGGCAGTGTCAGAGGAAGGCCCTAAAAATTGTCAAAGACTCCAGCCACCCTAGTCATAGACTGTTCTCTCTGCTACCGCACGGCAATTGGTACCGGAGCGCCAAGTCGAGATCCTAAAGGCTTCTTAACAGCGTCTACCCCCAAGCCATAAGACTCCCATTACAGCTAATCAAATGGCTATCCAGACCCCTCTTTTATGCTGCTGCTACTCACTGTTTATAATCTATGCATAGTCACTTTAACTCTACCTACATGTACATATTACCTCAATTACCTCAACTAACCGGTGCCCCCGCACATTGACTCTGTACCAGTACCCCCTGTATATAGCCTTGCTTGTTATTTTACTGCTGCTGTTAAATATTTTTGTTACTTTTGTTATCTATTTTCTATTTTTTACTTAACACATATTTTTTTTCTTAACTTCTTAAAGCATTGTTGGTTAAGGGCTTGTAAGTAAGCATTTCACTGTAAGGTCTACACCTGTTGTATTCGGCGCATGTGGCAAATAAAATTTGATTTGATTTGAGAGGTCATATCCCCTCCTACATTGCAGACAAGGAATAAGTAACATCTTCATTCGAACTGTACAGGGATCTTATACTTCTACAATACACCCAATCAGTTCCAGGTGTGGAGAGGCATGCCAGTATGTAAACATTGGGTTTGGCATAGCAGACAGTGTAAATTGCACCCAGGCCTTGTAGGCGCTGTATGGATTTATGCATGCAGGGTTTGTTTACATAGGCCAAGTGGGGTCTGCATGTATGTGAGGATTTTAAGGATGAATGTACCTCCCTGTGTGTGTGTGTGTGTGTGTGTGTGTGTGTGTGTGTGTGTGTGTGTGTGTGTGTGTGTGTGTGTGTGTGTGTGTGTGTCACAGTCACATCTGTTCCCTGCGGTTGTACCCCAGGAGTTGCAAAGGGGTTGTGTTTTGGGAATTACCCTGTAATGTGATATCAGGGGTGATATACTGCGGAAAAGTACCACATGGATGCAGTGAACAACGGCTAGGAGCTAAAGGTTATGTTGTTTCATCAACATTTTACAGAATGTTTAGCATTTAGCCTGCATATTCCTTGCTATTTAATTATAATATTTTAAGAATGACATACAAATAAACCAAACACACACAACCACAGAGGAAACTTGAGGAAAATGAGAAGCTAGAGAGGAATTTTGCGATGAAATCCAAACAAGGCAGCTTTTCCATCACCAGGAGCACACGGCATTCCCTACGCTGAGGTTGGAATTTGTCATCAAATATAGGATTCTTGTTTAAATTAAAAACTCATATTTTCACAACCAATGTTTACTCTTTTTTCCCTCCTAGTGTGACAGATAACTCAGCTATAGCTGTAATCCATATCAGCTACATCATATGGTACCATAGGGCTTCGGTCCTCATCCTCATATATTGAGACAACTGGACAGACATGGGTAGATGTGAGATTCAAATGAGAAAAGAGAGAACGAGAGTGATAGGGGAGGGGGGATAAAAGAGATGCTGGCAGAGTGTGATGTTGCTAGTAGTAAAGAGATATCTATCCATAGATACCTGGCTGTGGAGATAGCCTTGATAATATGGACAAGGTTTATTATCTGTCATAGCAACTTCTTAGGAAGGTCATGATTTCTTATTTATTTTTTATTTCACCTTTATTTAACCAGGTAGGCCAGTTGAGAACAAGTTCTCATTTACAACTGCGACCTGGCCAAGATAAAGCAAAGCAGTGTGACAAAAACAACAACACAGAGTTACACATGGATAAACAAACGTACAGTCAACACAATAGAAAAATCTATGTGCAGTGTGTGCAAATGTAGTAAAATTAGGGAGGTAAGGCAATAAATAGGCCATAGTGGCGAAATAATTACAATTTAGCATTAACACTGGAGTGATAGATCTGCAGATGATGATGTGCAGGTAGAGATACTGGTTGGGAAAAGAGCAAAAAAATTAATAATATGGGATGAGGTAGCTGGATAGGCTATTTACAGATGGGCTGTGTACAGGTACAGTGATTGGTAAGCTGCTCAGACAGCTGATGCTTAAAGTTAGTGAGGGAGATATGTCTCCAGCTTCAGTGATTTTTGCAATTCGTTCCAGTCATTAGCAGCAGAGAACTGGAAGGAAAGGCAGCCAAAGGGGGTGTTGGCTTTGGGGATGACCAGTGAAATATACCTGCAAGAGCGTGTGCTACGTGTGGGTGTTGCTATGGTTACCAGTGAGCTGAGATAAGGCAGGGCTTTACCTAGCAAGGACTTATAGATGACCTGGAGCCAGTGGGTTTGGTGACAAATATGTAGCGAGGGCCAGCCAACGAGAGCATACAGGTCGCAGTGGTAGGTAGTATATGGGGCTTTGGTGAGAAAACGGATGGCACTGTGATAGACTACATCCAATTTGCTGAGTAGAGTGTTGGGGGCTATTTTGTAAATGACATCGCCAAAGTCAAGGATCGGTAGGATAGTCAGTTTTACGAGGGTATGTTTAGCAGCATGAGTGAAGGAGGCTTTGTTGTGAAGTAGGAAGCCGATTCTAGATGTAATTTTGGATTGGAGATGCTTAATGTGAGTCTGGAAGGAGAGTTTACAGTCTAACCAGACTCCTAGGTATTTGTAGTTGTCCACATATTCTAAGTCAGAACAGTCCAGAGTAGTGATGCTAGGCGGGCGGGCGGGTGCGGGCAGCGATCGGTTGAAGAGCATGCATTTAGTTTTACTAGCATTTAAGAGCAGTTGGAGGCCATGGAAGGAGTGTTGCATGGCATTGAAGCTCGTTTGGAGGTTTGTTGACACATTGTCCAAGGAAGGGCCAGATGTATACAGAATGGTGTCATCTGCGTAGAGGTGGATCAGAGAATCACTAGCAGCAAGAGGGACATCATTAATATATACAGAGAAAAGAGTCGGCCTGAGAACTGAACCCCGTGGCACCCCCATAGAGACTGCCAGAGGTTCAGACAACAGGCCCTCCGATTTGACACACTGAACTCTATCAGAGAAGTAGTTGGTGAACCAGGCGAGGCAGTCATTAGAGAAACCAAGGCTGTTGAGTCTGCTGATAAGATTGATTCTAACAAGCACATCAACTGCTAATCTTATCAAATGAGATACCAGCACAGATACTAAATAGATAGCTTTTCCTTCCTTCCTGCCCCCCCACCCCCTCCGTTTGCATATTACCCACTGGCATGCTTGTCTCAAAAGGCATTCTCACGCACACACGTTTTCTATGTGCTATTATCCCTACCCTTTGTTCCTCATTACACTAATTTCATTAGCTAATTTTCTCTCTAGTGTGAGTGTGTTCTCAGGTGTGTACATGATTGTGTGTGTGTCTGTGTGTGTGTGTGTGTGTGTGTGTGGTGTGTTTGCATAGGTGTTGAGTGTTTGTATCTCCCTTTAATTCCCACCAATCTGTCTTTAATGGTTGCACCTCATTTTAACGCTAATTTCCCCTGGGTAGGGGCTTTGATGGGGTTGCCAGGTCTTGGCAAGAGATCCCCCGTCCTCACCTCTATACAGGCCTTTTGTACATTCACTCTCAGGGTAACGAATTGGTGATGAGCTAGTAGTGTCAACATTTTACATTCCCACTGGGAGAGGCATTCCTGATGGCTGGGCGCGGTCTCCCGTGGTCATGGGCGACTGCAGCCGTCTGTGGTCTTGGTGCGAGAGTCCTACGGTCCCTGAGCGCCTGGTATTCCTCAGTGTACACTCCAGCTCCTCAACCTTTTTTTTATTTTGAAATTAGATTTTTTTATTTATTTAACCTTTATTTAACTAGGCAAGTCAGTTAAGAACAAATTCTTATTTACAATGACGGCCAAACCCGGATGACGCTGGGCCAATTGTGCGCCTCCCTATGAGACTCCCAATCACGGCCGGTTGTGATACAGCCTGTGATACACTAGTTTATACTGAGAGAGAGGCCTGTTTGGCATTAGGACGGTGTGTGTGTGTCTGTGTGTGTGTGTGTGTTTATCAATGTGTGTGTGTCTGTGTGTGTGTGTGCATGTGTGTGTGTCGGGGTTGTTTTTTTTATGTGAAATTTTCTGCCTTCTTCCCTTGATTTCCTGTATAAAGTGCAGCCAGTACAGCATTACAGAGAGAGTGAGGGGGAGAGGGCAAACTCCACTGAACTAGTTTCAGTATATTGAATCACTTGTGAGTTTCTGGATTTTGGGTAAACTTCTCCTTTAATGATTCCAGCTTTAATTGTTGTGTGTTTGATGTGTTATTTAAAGGCTTGTGTAATGTTCTTTCTTGTCATCACCATAACTGCTTGTCGTGCAAACAAAGCATTTTCTAAACTGGTCTTGGAGTTTAGAGTTGGTAGTAAGACGTAGAAGGAGACAGCTGTGGGGAAGCAGCCTTGGCTACATGGGATAAACCAAACACACACAACCACAGAGGAAACTTGAGGAAGATGAGAAGCTAGAGAGGAATTTTGCGATGAAATCCAAACAAGGCAGCTTTTCCATCACCAGGAGCACACGGCATTCCCTACGCTGAGGTTGGAATTTGTCATCAAATATAGGATTCTTGTTTAAATTAAAAACTCATATTTTCACAACCAATGTTTACTCTTTTTTCCCTCCTAGTGTGACAGATAACTCAGCTATAGCTGTAATCCATATCAGCTACATCATATGGTACCATAGGGCTTCGGTCCTCATCCTCATATATTGAGACAACTGGACAGACATGGGTAGATGTGAGATTCAAATGAGAAAAGAGAGAACGAGAGTGATAGGGGAGGGGGGATAAAAGAGATGCTGGCAGAGTGTGATGTTGCTAGTAGTAAAGAGATACATTAGCCCTTCCTCTTTCTTTCCGTTTAATAACAGCTACAGTATGAGGTCATAGCAGCCAGCCGACCAATCCACTACCGACCTATGACGTAGTGGGACTGTAATGCTGCTGCTGACTGTTTGGCCCATTTTAGGATGGCTGTCATTTTTACATCTGCCTCATGGGCCCGTTTCATCTCCCATGTTGGAGAGCTACCTGGCATTTTCATACCTTTTGTTAGCAGTGCATGGGAATGATGTCAAATCGTAGTTCTCAATAATGACAAAGCTTAGGATAGGGATAATCAACTAGATTCAGCTGCGGTCCGGAATATAATTACAAATAATTTGTAGACTGCAAATTGACCTCAAGAAGCCCAAGCGTGGCAATGCTTTGGAACAGATTTCCAGAATTAAAATAACTTGGAGCTGATTTCTGATATGCTGGTGGTTCTGCAGTCTTTTTATTGTTTGCAGGCATATGCGAAAGTTTTAGTATTACTCACAGGTAGTTCTCGCTATGCTGTGGGTTGAAGGATGTGTATGTGAATATGTGTGTGTGTGTGTAAATACATGAGTAGATGTGTTCTGGTAGTTAGCACCATGCTGTTTGCGAATGTAGTGAGGTAACGGTGTAAGAGCAATCATCAGTCAATCCATATGCTCATACAGTGCATCATTACTGACACTTTTATACAGTATGTTTGATGTGCAGAGCTGTGGTGTAGTGGTAATACTCCCTGGCACCAATCACATGTAGACTCCCCACTGGGGTTCAATCCCTGCGTCTGAGCTTCCCACTGTGGATCCCAACTACCTGTATCCCCCTCTGAATTCCAAAGTGTGTCAATAAAAGTGTGAAATACCATTAAAAAAAAATATAAACATGCACCCTTGAACAGAGGGGTGCACACACAAGTACAGTAAGCTAGCACGTCAGCAGTAAAGCCTTCAGATGGACACGTGTCACTGCTGTTCGTCAGTGTGTGTTAACGGCAGGCATGACCATGTGAGCCGTTGGTTCCCAGCCTTCCTTCTGGCCCTGGACCCGGACTCTCCTGGGCTGGAGATAGGGTGTGAAGTTTCCTCCCTGGAGGTGAGACTTTTCCAGTTCCGCTGTCTGGCAGCCTGGAGCATCAAGGACAAGAAGGGTCCTCCTGTGCTCTGGCTCTTAACATCACACACAAACAGCTTCGCTAATGCTATTTACACATTTTGTTTTGTGTGTATGATTGTTCGAGGGAAGTAACAGCATTGCCTGTAAGTCTATGACCATGTCTATTTGTGCTAACATTATAGCTGATATTGAGGGTAATCCTGATGTCTGTGGTATATGGTCAACTCAGGGTCTGTACACAAAATGACTAACTTACCAAACCAGAGAGAGATAAAGGAGGAGTGAGGAGAGA
The DNA here is from genome assembly GCF_901001165.1 of Salmo trutta. Classification (NCBI taxonomy): domain Eukaryota; kingdom Metazoa; phylum Chordata; class Actinopteri; order Salmoniformes; family Salmonidae; genus Salmo; species Salmo trutta. Next base: position 27,792,993 of record NC_042978.1, on the reverse strand, counting down.
CAGGGTAAAGAGAGAATGCAAAGGGAGGTAGATAGGGAGAGGAGGAGAGAGAGGGTAAAGGGAGGTAGATAGGGAGAGGAGGAGAGAGAGGGTAAAGGGAGGTAGATAGGGAGAGGAGGAGAGAGAGGGTAAAGGGAGGTAGATAGGGAGAGGAGGAGAGAGAGGGTAAAGGGAGGTAGATAGGGAGAGGAGGAGAGAGAGGGTAAAGGGAGGTAGATAGGGAGAGGAGGAGAGAGAGGGTAAAGGGAGGTAGATAGGGAGAGGAGGAGAGAGAGGGTAAAGGGAGGTAGATAGGGAGAGGAGGAGAGACAGGGTAAAGAGAGAATGCAAAGGGAGGTAGATAGGGAGAGGAGGAGAGAGAGGGTAAAGGGAGGTAGATAGGGAGAGGAGGAGAGAGAGGGTAAAGGGAGGTAGATAGGGAGAGGAGGAGAGAGAGGGTAAAGGGAGGTAGATAGGGAGAGGAGGAGAGAGAGGGTAAAGGGAGGTAGATAGGGAGAGGAGAAGAGAGAGGGGGATTCAGAGTTAGATTTATATAAGTGCATTAGTGAGAGACAGTTTGGAGAGTTGAAAGTAAAATACCAGACTTGACATAAAGTGTGTCAGAGCCAGACAAAGGCAGCAGTCGTGACGTTGGAGGCGGGTAATGCTATAGACTAGCTATAGACAGTACAGAAGGACAGGGGACAGGACAATACATCTCCCACAGCTTTTTCAGATACTCTGAGTGTCCTCCGTTCCAGTTCAGCTCTCAGGGTAAACACTTAGACATGCACTTACCTCCCATCATCTGGAAACACTGATCGCATCTCATCACATACTCACTGACATACACACTAGCGTAGCGCAGCATTCATCAGCTAACGTACAGTACGTCCAAAGTACCCCTAAAGCACACAGATAATACCTCAAGCACATACAAACTACACCTCAAACACAAAGTTACAAGCACGTTTCTGGAACACACTTGGTTATAGAACCATGATAGATCTTATGAACTTGGATGAAAGGAGACTGGGATATACTTGAATACGTCACATCTCCTAATCTTGATCCGAACAGAAGAGTTACAGTTCTGAGATCAGTTCACTGTGTGTTGTGAGTCAGCGGTGAGGGCCTGTTCTACAGCTAGGCCTGGTACAGTACAGCACAGAGCTACATTCCTGGGCTCACCTGCATAATGACTCCCTCCAGCCATTCATCATGCTTGGATAAGGCACGACCATTAGATTCAGCTTACAGTAAGATGCCTTTTGATGTGTGATATTTTGGGCTGTTTGTCTTGGGTTGGATTCCTGTGCGGCTCCCAGGACCCAGTGTTTGAGGGCTTGTAAGGCTTGATTCAATTATCTGTCTGATATTTAAAAAGGAGGAATTCTTCATGGAATTACTGTGTGTAGACTGTGTGACTGCCTGTGTGAGTAACTGGTGGTTTGTAAAACGGTGTGTGTATGTATCTATTTTAACATACCGTGTGCATTTAAGTGTATTGTGTGTTTGACTATGTGTTCATTTGAATGTGAATGTGCAAGCGTGTGTCAGTCTGTGTGAGTGTACAAGCCTGTTTTATGACCAGACGAGGGCCATATGGGACTCATAAACCCAAGGTTGGGTTTTTCCCTCCCAGATCCATGTCCATGTGACAGGATTACAGCTGTACGCGTTAAACTGTCTCACTCAGACTCAGGAGAGGTATCTCCATCTCCATCTCTCTTTTCTCATATTGTCTCTTCTCTCCACCATTGTCATTATCTCCATTCCTCGTTTTCTCCTCCTCCAGTTCTCTGTCCCTGTTTCCCATCCCCCGTCTCCTCCCACTCTACACGCACAGCCACAGTTTTTCTGTGACCCAGACCCACAGGTCAGTGATAAGGCACTATGTTTGGTGATGATGTCATATAGTAGTATTCGGGGGTCCGTGTGGGGGTATTCATTTTCATGTAAAGGGTAGGATGAGACGTCTCATGTCTGTGCGTTAAGAGATGAGTTTGGAGGTTGGAGAGGTTACAGAGTAATATGTCTCCTGCTGCTCCCTGTCATCTCTCTCAACTAAGAGATAACAACAACATACAGGATCACTTCATAGTTATTTATAGAGGGCACATTTATTCTTTTTCAGCATTTTATCAGTGTTCAGCCTTTTCTAAGCATCTACTGTATATCAAGATTTTTTTGGCAGCAGATAGACAGTAGATAACTGTCTTAAGTTTAAAACAAGGACTTCCGATGACTCAGAGTTATAGCAGTTTAGATGTAGGCTATAGCTCCTCTTAGGCAACATGTTTCTCAGAGTTCAGAGTGAGGAACACGTTTAACATGGCGCCTGATTTCTGAGACAGTCTGTCATTGAAGGTGGTTTTCTTAAAGGGGCAGTGCAGTCAAAAACGTGATTTGACAGTTTTTTTCACATATTTCCACACTATGTTGTAGAAAATTCTGTGAAAGATTATTATTCTTATTTTTTAAAAGTTAATTTTAGTGTAAGAGCTGTTTGAAAAGACTGCCTGAAATGTCTGCTTGCTTTGCATGGGTGGGGTTTTGGACTGCCTGGCGACATCACCAAGCGGTAAACGTTTGTTGATCATATTTATTTTACAGTTATAAGAATGGTGAAATCGTAAAGTGAGAAGTTTATAATCTGATTGTTATTATATTTAGAAAGCATTTCAGTCATTTCAAGGCATATTCCTCCACTTTTGTTGAATAGTAAAAAACATATGATTTTTAGTATTTTAATATTTTAATAGTATTTGTACTATGCACTTGAGCTTGTGTCCTCAAAAGTCAGTACATCTCAGCAATTTATAACTATTTTTTTATCAGAAAGGTGAGGTCCAGACCTTTCTAGAACTATGCGGCATTACTAGTTATTGTTTATTGCCGTCCCATGAATGTTTAATTTTTTGGGGTATGTCTATTTATCTACAAATGTATAGAAATCAACATTTTGCCATAACGTTCATTAATATACCAAATAAGAAAGAGAGTTTGCCCTCCTCTCTGCCATTAACAGCTACTTTTTAGGTTACATGTCCCTCCCATTTGGCTCATCCAATTAGGCCCCTCAGACCACTCCCAGACGGTCCTAGCAAAATTCTTGCTTGAGAAATTGCTTTTTGCTAAGCAGCTACTTTTGTTTCTGTTTAACATAATAATTGAAAACAATCTCAGGAAGATACTCAATTGTTACCCTGAAATGATTTGATATTGAGATAAAAACAGCTGCTTTGGTGTCACGACTTCCGCCAAGGTCGGTCCCTCTCCTTGTTCGTTCGGCGGTCGACGTCACCGGTCTTCTAGCCATCGCTGATCCATCTTTCATTTTCCATTGGTTTTGTCTTTATTTTCTACACACCTGGTTTTCATTATCCAATTACATGTTCATGTATTTAACCCTGTTCAGTTCGGTTCATGATGGCTGGTTTTCCGACGGGTGCTGTGTTCACCCGTGCGTAATGTTTACCGTTGTTTATTGGTCAAGTGTATTTGTTTACCTTGTGCCTTTGTTTTTCATGCACCAGCTACACTCACCTTCTGACATTTGGACCTTTAATTTGTGGGGAACATCTGAGAGAAAGATAAAGATAAAAATAGTTAGAAATTCACATCATGCTGAGGCCAGGGATCAATGCAGACACAGAGTGCTCATTTTTCTGTATTTTCCTGGATAGACACCTGTTGAAGTGTCCTGGTGTTAAGGAATGCTTTTCCCTAAGTTGAGCACCTGATTCCTTTTTTGTTCAAGCTGGGCTGAAATGCGTTTGGGTACACTTTCTCAGACTCACCATTACTGCTCCAATCAATGGGTGTTTTAAACCTGTGTTTCAAATCTGTTCAGGAAGTTTCAATGGTTTTTAACCCCATTCTCCTGGATTCCTGTGTTTCCTCCTTACAGAGGAGGGGTGCCACAGGGTTCAATTCTCGGGCCGACTCTCTTCTCTGTATACATCAATGATGTCGCTCTTGCTGCTGGTGATTCTCTGATCCACCTCTACACAGACGACACCATTCTGTATACTTCTGGCCCCTCTTTGGACACTGTGTTAACTAACCTCCAAACGAGCTTCAATGCCATACAACTCTCCTTCCATGGCCTCCAACTGCTCTTAAAATGCTAGTAAAACTAAATGCATGCTCTTCAACCGATCACTGCCCGCACCTGCCCGCCCGTCTAGCATCACTACTCTGGACGGCTCTGACTTAGAATATGTGGACAACTACAAATACCTAGGTTTCTGGTTAGACTGTAAACTCTCCTTCCAGACTCACATTAAGCATCTCCAATCCAAAATTAAATTTAGAATCGGCTTCCTATTTTGCAACAAAGCATCCTTCACTCATGCTGCCAAATATACCCTCGTAAAACTGACCATCCTACCGATCCTCGACTTCGGCGATGTCATTTATAAAATAGCCTCCAACACTCAACTCAACAAATTGGATGCAGTTTATCACAGTGCCATCCATTTTCTCACAGCCCCATATACAACCCACTACTGCGACCTGTACGCTCTCGTTGGCTGGCCCTCGCTTCATACTTGTCGCCAAACCCACTGGCTCCAGGTCATCTACAAGTCTTTGCTAGGTAAAGCCCTGCCTTATCTCAGCTTACTGGTCACCATAGCAGCATCCACTCGTAGCACGCGCTCCAGCAGGTATATCTCACTGGTCACCCCCAAAGCCAATTCCTCCTTTGGCCGCCTTTCCTTCCAGTTCTCTGCTGCCAATGACTGGAACGAACTGTAAAAATCACTGAAGCTGGAGACTCATATCTCCCTCACTAGCTTTAAGCACCAGCTGTCAGAGCAGCTCACAGATCACTGCACCTGTACATAGCCAATCTGTAAATAGCCATCCAACTACCTCATCCCCATACTGTATTTATTTATTTATCTTGCTCCTTTGCACCCCAGTATCTCTACTTGCACATTCATCTTCTGCGCATCTACCATTCCAGTGTTTAATTGCTATATTGTAATTACTTCGCCACCATGGCCTATTTATTGCCTTACCTCCCTTATCTTACCTCATTTGCACTCACTGTATATAGACTTCTTGTTTTCTTTTTTCCTACTGTATTATTGACTGTATGTTTTGTTTATTCCATGTGTAACTCTGTGTTGTATGTGTCAAACTGCTTTGCTTTATCTTGGACAGGTCGCAGTTGCAAATGATAACTTGTTCTCACCTAGCCTACCTGGTTAAATAAAGGTGAAAAAAGGAAATAAAATAAGAGGTGATCTATCAAACACTATATACCACCACCATCAGGAAGCAGAGGAGGTTGGGCTATGGGTGCAGGTGTGTGTGTGCGTGTGTGTTTGTGTAAGTATTTGTGTATGCATGTGTTTGTGTGTGTGTGTGTGTTTGGGAAGGCTTTTGCTGTCATGGGCTCCAGATGGCCCTAAGTGTCTGTCACTTCCTCCTTGTTAAAGGTCTACCCCACTCGTCACAAACAGGCAGTAGTCAAATTAGATGTTTGATTGAGCCAGCAACATCTAAGGGTGTTGGAGGAATAAGACATTGAATGGAATAACAGATGACAGAGGTCAGGGGTCACATTCATTGGTCTAAGGATAGTTCTACAGGAGACCCAGAGCCTATAGCATGTGACCTGGTCATGGATCAGGCTACTCTTTGTTGCTGTGGTCCATGTACTGTATGTCAGCAGAACTGATGTTGCTGCTACGGCAGAAACTGTAGTTAAGATGAAGTTCACCTCATGGTCTGAAAGCCTGCTATGAACTTTCCTGTTCTCTTATCCTTCACTGGCCTGGTAGATGGAAACATGAGGATGTTCTTCAAATCTCTCTACATTTTAAATTCTCACATCAGGCATTTTTACGACAACCACTTGTTTGTTTTGCCTCAGCTGAAAATGTGGCATCCTCTCATCTCCATGTTGAGATTATAAATCAGTTTAGAGGTTAGAAAACGTTTAAACGTGTTTTCCTAGATGTCTGTTTTGTTGTATTACATTTGCAATTCATTGCATATTTGTTGTAATTTATGCTCCCATCGAAGTGGACTTCATGAGTGGTCCAACTTATTTTTGTTTGTGTCAGTTGGTTTCCTTTGGGAATGTGGAGGTTGTCATGATGATGCATACCTTGTATGATATCTTGCGACACTGACTTGACCCATTCAAAAAGTGAAATAGCGTATTCTGTGTAAATGGGTTTGCCTACGTGTAAGCAAGAGTGTACATGTTTGTTTATGGGTGTTTCCATATGAAGTGGGTGTGTAATGTGATAGTGATTGTGTTGGGCAATGTGGATACTGTACTGTACGTGTGTTTTTCATAAGGCAATGGCTGTTCATAGGGAGGAGGCTCTTCATGCTCAGTCAGTTGACTAACATCTTGGAAAGTCCTGATGCTCTCAGCCAGAACCATCTCTTCCAGTTCTAAACGATCTCTCTCTTCCTGAACCAAGCCTCCCTGAACATTGTGTTATAGCCCTAATGATTACAAAGAAGGCAGGGCAGGCCAGGTTCTATACAGACCAGAGAGCACTCAGCAACAGCTGGCCTGAGGTTGAACTACTGTGGGCCAGCTTATTATTAGTAATGGGAACATCCAGATACAGTCAAACTAATTGTCTCATTTACCTGTGTTTTATGTTCACTTAAGCCGGAGGATACACGCACAGTTATTTTCATGTCATTATCACAGTAGCGTAGCTCCAATGGAATGGATATGAAACCAAACCCTTTCTAGAGAAACCAGACCCTTTCTAGAGAAACCAAACCCTTTCTAGAGAAACCAAACCCTTTCTAGAGAAACCAAACCCTAGCGAGAAACCAAACCCTTTCTAGAGAAATCAAACCCTTTCTAGAGAAACCAAACTCTAGCTAGAGAAACCAAACCCTTTCTAGAGAAACCGAACCCTAGCTAGAGAAACCAAACCCTAGCTAGAGAAACCAAACCCTAGCTAGAGAAACCAAACACTTTCTAGAGAAACCAAACCCTAGCTAGAGAAACCAAACCCTTTCTAGAGAAACCGAACCCTTTCTAGAGAAACCAAACCCTTTCTAGAGAAACCAAACCCTAGCAAGAGAAACCAAACCCTAGCTAGAGAAACCAAACTCCTTCCAAAGAAACCAAACCCTAGCTAGAAAAACCGAACCCTTTCTAGAGAAACCAAACCCTAGCTAGAGAAACAGACCCTTTCTAGAGAAACCAAACCCTAGCTAGAGAAACCAAACCCTAGCTAGAGAAACCGAACCCTAGCTAGAGAAACCAAACCCTTTCTAGAGAAACCAAACCCTAGCTAGAGAAACCAAACCCTAGCTAGAGAAACCGAACCCTAGCTAGAGAAAGCAAACCCTAGCTAGAGAAACCAAACCCTAGCTAGAGAAACCAAACCCTTTCTAGAGAAACCAAACCCTTTCTAGAGAAACCAAACCTTAGCGAGAAACCAAACCCTTTCTAGAGAAATCAAACCCTTTCTAGAGAAACCAAACCCTAGCTAGAGAAACCATACCCTTTCTAGAGAAACCAAACCCCAGCTAGAGAAACCAAACCCTAGCTAGAGAAACCAAACCCTAGCTAGAGAAACCAAACCTTAGCTAGAAAAACCAAACCCTTTCTAGAGAAACCAAACCCTAGCTAGAGAAACCAAACCCTAGCTAGAGAAACCAAACCCTAGCTAGAGAAACCAAACCCTTTCTAGAGAAACCAAACCCTTTCTAGAGAAACCAAACCCTAGCGAGAAACCAAACCCTTTCTAGAGAAATCAAACCCTTTCTAGAGAAACCAAACTCTAGCTAGAGAAACCAAACCCTTTCTAGAGAAACCGAACCCTAGCTAGAGAAACCAAACTCTAGCTAGAGAAACCAAACCCTAGCTAGAGAAACCAAACCCTAGCTAGAGAAACCAAACACTTTCTAGAGAAACCAAACCCTAGCTAGAGAAACCAAACCCTAGCTAGAGAAACCAAACCCTAGCTAGAGAAACCAAGCCCTTTCTAGGGAAACCAAACCTTTTCTAGAGAAACCAAAACCTTTCTAGAGAAACCGAACCCTAGCTAGAGAAACCAAAACCTAGCTAGAGAAACCAAACCCCTTCCAAAGAAACCAAACCCTAGCTAGAGAAACCGAACCCTAGCTAGAGAAACCAAACCCTTTCTAGAGAAACCAAACCCTAGCTAGAGAAACAAACCCTTTCTAGAGAAACCAAACCCTAGCTAGAGAAACCAAACTCTAGCTAGAGAAACCGAACCCTAGCTAGAGAAACCAAACCCTTTCTAGAGAAACCAAACCCTTTCTAGAGAAACCAAACCCTAGCTAGAGAAACCAAACCCTAGCTAGAGAAACCGAACCCTAGCTAGAGAAACCAAACCCTAGCTAGAGAAACCAAACCCTAGAAACCAAACCCTAGATAGAGAAACCAAACCCTTTCTAGAGAAACCAAACCCTTTCTAGAGAAACCAAACCCTTTCTAGAGAAACCAAACTCTAGCTAGAGAAACCAAACCTTTTCTAGAGAAACCAAACCCTTTCTAGAGAAACCAAACCCTAGCTAGAGAAACCAAACCCTAGCTAGAGAAACCAAACCCTTTCTAGAGAAACCAAACCCTTTCTAGAGAAACCAAACCCTAGCTAGAGAAACCAAACCCTTTCTAGAGAAACCAAACCCTAGCTAGAGAAACCAAACCTTAGCTAGAGAAACCAAACCCTTTCTAGAGAAACCAAATCCTAGCTAGAGAAACCAAACCCTAGCTAGAGAAACCAAACCCTTTCTAGAGAAACCAAACCCTTTCTAGAGACACCAAACCCTTTCTAGAGAAACCAAACCCTAGCTAGAGAAACCAAACCCCTTCCAAAGAAACCAAACGCTAGCTAGAGAAACCGAACCCTAGCTAGAGAAACCGAACCCTTTCTAGAGAAACCAAACCCTAGCTAGAGAAACAGAACCCTTTCTAGAGAAACCAAACCCTAGCTAGAGAAACAGAACCCTTTCTAGAGAAACCAAACCCTAGCTAGAGAAACCAAACCCTAGCTAGAGAAACCGAACCCTAGCTAGAGAAACCAAACCCTAGCTAGAGAAACCGAACCCTAGCTAGAGAAACCAAACCCTAGCTAGAGAAACCAAACCCTAGCTAGAGAAACCAAACCCTAGCTAGAGAAACCAAACCCTTTGTAGAGAAACCAAACCCTTTCTAGAGAAACCAAACCCTTTCTAGAGAAACCAAACCCTAGCTAGAGAAACCAAACCATTTGTAGAGAAACCAAACCCTTTGTAGAGAAACCAAACCCTTTCTAGAGAAACCAAACCCTTTCTAGAGAAACCAAACCCTGGCTAGAGAAACCAAACCCTAGCTAGAGAAACCAAACCCTTTCTAGAGAAACCAAACCCTTTCTAGAGAAACCAAACCCTTTCTAGAGAAACCAAACCCTAGCTAGAGAAACCGAACCCTAGCTAGAGAAACCGAACCCTAGCTAGAGAAACCGAACCCTAGCTAGAGAAACCAAACCCTAGCTAGAGAAACCAAACCCTAGCTAGCGAAACCAAACCCTAGCTAGAGAAACCAAAACCTAGCTAGAGAATAAACAAACTGGGAGTGAGCAGCAGGAACCAGCCCACCATTGGTTTATGTATGTGGGTGTGTGTGTTCATCGTAGTGGGTTACACACTCTTGCCCTCACCCAGTCACCCATTTACACACTTACACACACACACACACACACACACACACACACACACACACACACACACACACACACACACACACAAGAGTTGGGCTCAATTCAGAACTTCATTGAGAATGCCTTAAAAATTCCAATTCAGTTCTTGAATTTGAATTGAAGTAGTAAACAGGACACAGAATTGCAATTTTTTATTTGAATTATAGAAAATAGTAAAATTCTATGAAATTCAAATGCCTCTTCTATTCTGTATTAGGTGTAATCTATAAAAATAGACACATTGTACATAAAACATCAAACATGTCATTATATACACTACCGTTCAAAAGTTTGGGGTCACTTAGAAATGTCCTTGTTTTTGAAAGAAAAGTACATTTTTTGTCCATTAAAATAACATCAAATTGATTGGAAATATAGTGTAGACATATTTAATGTTGTAAATGACTATTGTAGCTGGAAATGGCAGATTTTTTCTGGAATATCTACATAGGTGTACAGAGACCCATTATCAGCATTATCAGTTCCTCTGTCCAGTGTCTGTGTTCTTTTGCCCATCTTAATCTTTTATTTTTATTGGCCAGTCTGAGATATGGCTTTTCTTTGCAACTCTGCCTAGATGGCCAGCATCCAGGAGTCGCCTCTTCACTGTTGACGTTGAGACTGGTGTTTTGCTAGTACTATTTAATGAAGCTGCCAGTTGAGGACTTGTGAGGCCTCTGTTTCTCAAACTAGACACTCTAATGTACTTGTCCTCTTCCTCTTGGATTAGCTAACACAACGTGGCATTGTAACACAGGAGTGATGGTTGCTGATAATGGGCCTCTGTATGCCTATGTAGATATTCCATAAAATAAATCAGCCGTTTCCAGCTACAATAGTCATTTACAACATTAACTATGTCTACACTGTATTTCTGATCAATTTGATGTTATTTTAATGGACAAAAAAAGTGCTTTTCTTTCAAAAACAAGGACATTAAAGTGACCCCAAACTTTTTAACGGTAGTGTACATACATATCAAATATTGTTGAAACAATCGATTTTCAGGACAAACACTTAAAATGAATGATTATGGAAAACAAAACCTGTATGCGAATATTCAAAGTTACTATAAAAGTTATTATATTTCATTAATCACTTAAACCCCCGCTGTTTATTTTCTATGCATAGTCACTTTACCCCTACCTACATGTACAAATTACCTCAACAAACCTGTACCCCCGCACATTGACTTGGTATCGGTACCACCCGTATATAGCCCCGTTATTGTTATTTTATTGTGTTACTTTTTAAACTTCTGTTTATTTAAGAAATATTTTCTTAACTCTATTTTCTTAAAACTGCATTGTTGATTTAAGGGCTTGTAAGTAAGCATTTCACAGTAAGGTTGTATTCGGCACGTGACAAATTTATTACAATTTTATTTGACTTGACTATATTTCCCAGAATGCACCAGTATCCCTCAAGTTGACCCTGATGCCTTCAAAAGGAAGCCAAACAAATGAAATGATCTGTGGAAATACACAGTAACTAGCTATTCTATCCACAAAGGTAAAAAAATTATATGAACATTGTTTACAGAGAGAAGTTATATATTTTGCAGTATTTGGAAGTGTGACCTGTCAGATTGAATGGCACTCTCATGTTCTGAGTGGAATTTCTTTGAATTGCACTGAATTTAAATCTACTTCCTGTCACTCAAACTCAAATTGAAATTCTACAACATGTGAGGTGTGGCGAATTCAATTAGAATTTCAACTCATGAGTTCAACAGGAGTCAATTCTAAAATTCTGACTTGAGCCCAACCCAGAACCACACACACACTCTCTCTCTCTCTCTCTCTCTCTCTCTCTCTCTCTCTCTCTCTCTCTCTCTCTCTCTCTCTCTCTCTCTCTCTCTCTCTCTCTCTCTCTCTCTCTCTCTCTCTCTCTCTCTTTGCCTCTCTCTCTCTATCTCTCTATCTCTCTCTCTCTCTCTCTTTTTCTCTCTCTCTCTCTCTCTCTCTCTCTCAATGTGGAGTATAAAATTATTTCTTACTCCACATTTAGGGGGACCACAAGGGAGTCCAAAATTGTTGTCACAGGGGCACTGCCCCCCCCCCAGAACCGCTAGTGTCTCTCTCTCTCTCTCACGCACGCACACATTGTCTATAGTATTAACCCCTCCTAGCAACAAGTACCATGAGTTCAGTAGGAGTCAATTCTACAATTCTGAATTGAGCCCAACCCTCACACTCACTCACTCACTCACCCACTCACTCACTCACTCACTCACTCACTCACTCACTCACTCACTCACTCACTCACTCTCACACACACACACACTGTCTATAGTATCAACTCCTCCTAGCAACAAGTACCATAAATAATTCCACCTGCTGCTTCGTCCCAGTGGCAGCCACTCAGACGGCGCCGCCATTGACACACACAGACCAAAATATCACTGGGCAATTCACCCAACGCTGTAAACCACAAAACCTGAACCCCTGCAGAGCATTTCACTGAGTGTAGTTTTTCATTCTGCATTTTATGTTAGCTCTTGTATCAGGCCTTGACCCAGTGCACTGGAGAAACCTCAACCACTTTACTGTATGTTAACTGTACAGTCAGGATGGGGAAAAACTACTAAATACAATTACAAAATACCATAAAGATTAATGTATCAAAAATAAACTTCCAAACACTTATATTTAATACTGTGACTGTGATATGTTGTTGTTTATCTACCTTAGTTGAATGCACTGACTGTAAGTCAGTCTTGATAAGTGTGTCTGTTAATGACCAAAATGTATATGTGATAATGAACATACCAAAATTAACTGCAAAGCACACTGGGTATTATTATTAGGGCTGAGCTCATTAGAATAATACTCAGTAGGCTTTCTAATTGTTCATTTTTACATATACATTTACATTTTGCTCATTAACAGACACACATTTTCACACCATAGTGCCATCAGACTTCTGATACCATGCGGGGTGAATGGGGGCCACAAAATGGTGAACCGCTATCAAAGTGGTATAGAAAACGTTTATGTATTTTGAAAATACAAATTACAGCTCTTGAAAGTATCTTGTTACAAAATACATTGGAGTGTAGTTTAGCCCAGTGTAATGCAAAATACTCAGGAGTAATTGAAATATATATATATATTTTTTACTACATGTCATTATGTCATTATGGGGTATTGTGTGTAGATCGATGAAGAAAACAATTAATTTAATACATTTTAGAATATGCTGTAATGTAACGAAATTTGGAAAAGTCCAGGGGTCTGAATACTTTCTGAATACACTGTACATATTTCACATAGATGCAACAGAAATACTGCCCATCTCTGTGTACAGTAAGCGTTTGGAGTGTGAGGGCTGTAGCCGGTCTCAGGGCTGGGTGTGTGTGCTGTGCAGGACATGATCAGGCAGGGTTTACAGCCATCTGTCCCTTACTGACCAGGTGCTATGCGCTCTAAATGGGTCTAGTTCCATCATAACTAATCAAATCAAATGTATTTATAAAGCCCTTCTTACATCAGCTGATATCTCAAAGTGCTGTACAGAAATCCGGCCTAAAACCCCAAACAGCAAGCAATGCAGGTGTAGAAGCACGGTGGCTAGGAAAAACTCCCTAGAAAGGCCAGAACCTAGGAAGAAACCTAGAGAGGAACCTGGCTATGAGGGGTGGCCAGTTCTCTTCTGGTTGTGCCGGGTGGAGATTTTAACAGAACATGGCCAAGATGTTCAAATGTTCATAGATGACTAGCAGGGTCAAATAATAATAATTATAGTGGTTGTCGAGGGTGCAACAGGCCAGCACCTCAGGAGTACGGTCCCGTGTGGCTCAGTTGGTAGAGCATGGTGTTTGCAACGCCAGGGTTGTGGGTTCGATTCCCACGGGGGACCAGTACGGGGGGAAAAAATGTATGAAATGTATGCATTCACTACTGTAAGTTGCTCTGGATAAGAGCCTCTGCTAAATGACTAAAATGTAAAAAATGAGTAAATGTCAGTTGGCTTTTCATAGCTGATCATTCAGAGTATCTCTACTGCTCCTGCTGTCTCTAGAGAGTAGAAAGCAGCAGGTCTGGGGCAGGTAGCACATCCGGTGAACAGGTCAGGGTTCCATAGCCGCAGTTGAAACTGGAGCAGCAGCATGGCCAGGTGGACTGGGGACAGCAAGGAGTCATCAGGCCAGGTAGTCCTGAGGCATGGTCCTAGGGCTCAGGTCCTCTGAGAGAAAGAAGGAAAGAAAGAAAGAGAGAATTAGAGAGAGCATACTTAAATTCACACAGGACACCGGATAAGACAGAAGAAATACTCTAGATATAACAGACTGTCTCTTGCCCCCTGACACATAAACTACTGCAGCATAAATACTGGAGGCTGAGACAGGAGGGGTTAGGAAACACTGTGGCACCATCTGATGATACCCCCGGACAGGGCCAAACAGCAGGATATAACCCCACCCACTTTGCCAAATCATAGCCCCCACACCACTAGAGGGATATCTTCAACCACCAACTTACCATCCTGAGACAAGGCCGAGTATAGCCCACAAAGATCTCCGCCACGGCACAACCCAAGGGGGGCGCCAGCCCAACTAGGCTGTTTTAGACCAGGCCAAAGTGGGCTATATAACTTGCCTATTTCAATTTGGCATGCAAAACAAAATATCTGATGTCACATCATTCTACACAGAATTAAGCCCCAAAGGCCTCCTTTTCCTCATTCATCTGGCCCTGTGTCAGTCCTAGAACTGAGGGGTATTGTGGGGCTTTTAGATGACCAGTAGACTGTGACCCAGCCTGCTAAACTTGTCAGCAGGATAAAAACAGACAGAATACAGGGGATGACTTTGTTTCAGTATAGGAAACAAACTTGACAAAGAAGCCGCTTGGATAACATTTGGCCTCTGCTGCTTTGCTCATTAAACTTGTGCCACCCACAAATATAATAATCTGAGGGAAACATACTACTGCCACTGTTGTTTCAACCCTCCTGGATATAAACGTTTTAAGGATGCACCAGTACCATCCTGTTTCAGTATGGGGTTTTTATATTCACCAGTGTTATTGACCCAGAGAGAGTAATTGGAATGGATGGTGTGGAGTTGGGGTGTTTAACCCCCTTTGTGTCCCAGCCTGGGAGGCTCTGGACAGTCATGGCTAGAAGAGAGCCGGCTTTTGTCAAATTAATGTCAGACTTGACTTTTCATAGTAGGTTAGGAGAAGTTAGGCAGCAGGTTAGAATAATTCATGTGGAAGGTTAGAATAATTAGATTAAGGTCAGGAAAAGGTTTAGGGTTTGCAAAAATGCAAAAAAAGTCAACGTTTGATGTTAATTTGAAAAAGCTGGATCCCTTCTAGCCATGACCACTCTGGACAAGGTGTCAGCGTCTCTCCTTCCTCATTGGGTCCCTGGTCCAGCCACAGTGGGCTCTAATGGGGATAGATGTGTTATTTACTGATACTGATAGCAAGAGAGCAGGATCAATAGGACTGATAGCTAGACAGTGATCAAAAGAGAGTTCAACTGGAGTCATTCCAAGAGATCAGAGTCTGACTCACGTCTCACAAGAATCTTTGTTGATTCAAAAAATCATAATGTCTCTCTCTCTTGCTCTGTCTCTCTCCATTTGTGTGGAATTTGGCAGCTCTATCCGCTGCACCCTCCCTCTCTTCTCTCTCTGTGCCTTGTGTGTGTCTCAGTATTACTCGCGGTGGCAGAGTTGGTGAGTGTGTCAGTGTTTCTGGCAGTGGCTTAGTGAGGGTCTCTCTCTCAGAATTTGAAACTTTCTATCAATCTTCAATCTCTTAACTTGAAGATAAAGGAAATCAGAAGTGACATCATTCTGATATTCAATAACTCGGGAAGTACATCAGCACAGGTAAGGAACTTTGAGCTTTGAACCTTGATGTTGTTGTTGATGTAGCCTACTATGGTTCTCAGTTTTAAGTTGACTTACTTGTTGGTGTCATTGTTTGGTGAATCTGTCATATTTTATTAACCTGTTAATGTGTTTGCTTGGTTTAAATAGATGTTTAATTTGGTGCTGGGGTGAGTGACTATCCCAGGGCTGGACTTTATTAATCAGATCAAATCAAGTTGTGGGTCCAGTGCCTAGATGAGTGTGGGTCTCAAATTCAGCGATGTTGCAAGCTGATGGTTATAATGTGGATTTGTGGTGTTTGTTAGAGAGTTTTACTGGGTCATGGTATAAGTTACAGTGGCTTGAGAAAGTATTCACTTCCTTGGCATTTTCCTATTTTGCTGCCTTACAACCTGGAGTTAAAATAGATTTTTGGGTGGTTTGTATCATTTGATTTACACAACATGCCTACCACTTTGAAGAAGCAAAATATGTTTTTTTTATTGTGAAACAAACAAGAAATAAGACAAAAAAACTGAAAACTTGAGTGTGCATTACTATTCACCCCCCCCCCATCAAAGTCAATACTTTTTTAGAGTCACCTTTTGCAGCAATTACAGCTGCAAGTCTCTTGGGGTATGTCTCTATAAGCTTGGCACATCTAGCCACTTAGATTTTTGCCCATTCTTCAAGACAAAACAGCTCCAGCTCCTTCAAATTGGATGGGTTCCACTGGTGTACAGCAATCTTTAAGTCATACCATAGATTCTCAATTGGATTGAGGTCTGGGCTTTGACTAGGCCATTCCAATACATTTAAATATTTCAACTAAAAACCACTCAAGTGTTGCTTTAGCAGTATGCTTAGTGTCATTGTTCTGCTGGAAGGTGAACCTCTGTCCTAGTCTCAAATCTCTGGAAGAGTGAAACAGCTTTCCCTCAAGAATTACCCTGTATTTAGCACCATCCACCATTCCTTCAATTCTGACCAGTTTCCCAGTCCCTGCCGATGAAAAACATCCCCACAGCATGATGCTGCCACCACCATGCTTCACTGTGGGGATGGGGTTCTTGGGGTGATGAGAGGTGTTGGGTTTGCGCCAGACATAGCGTTTTCCTTGATGGCAAAAAGCTCAATTTTAGTCTCATCTGACCAGAGTACCTTCTTTCATATGTTTGGGGAGTCTCTCACATGCCTTTTGGCAAACACCAAATGTGTTTGCTTATTTTTTTCTTTAAGCAATGGCTTTTTTCTGGCCAGTCTTCCGTAAAGTCCAGCTCTATGGAGTGTACGGCTTAAAGTAGTCCTATGGACAGATACTCCAATCTCTGCTGTGGAGCTTTGCATCTCCTTCAGGGTTATCTTTGGTCTCTTTGTTGCCTCTCTGATTAATGCCCTCCTTGCCTGGTCTGAGAGTTTTGGTGGGTGGCCCTCTCTTGGCAGGTTTGTTGTGGTGCCATATTCTTTCAATTTTTTAATAATGGATTTAATGGTGCTCTGTGGGATGTTCAAATTTTCTGATATGTTTTTATAACCCAACCCTGATCTGTATTTCTCCACAACTTTGTCCCTGACCTGTTTGGAGCGCTCCTTGGTCTTCATGGTGCCGCTTGCTTGGTGGTGCCCCTTGCTTAGTGGAGTTGCGGACTCTGGGGCCTTTCAGAACACGTGTATATATATATACTGAGATCATGTGACAGATCATGTGACACTTAGATTGCACACAGGTGGACTTTATTTAACTAATTATGTGACTTCTGAAGGTATTTGGTTGCACAAGATCTTATTTAGGGGCTTCATAGCAAAGGGGGGGAATACATATGCACACACCATTTTTCCATTGTTTATTTTTTTGCATTTTTTAAAACAAGTTATTTTTTTCATTTCACTTCACCAATTTGGACTATTTTGTGATTGTCCATTACATGAAATCCAAATAAAAATACATTGAAATTACAGGTTGTAACGCAACAAAATAGGAAAAACGCCAAGGAGGATGAATACTTTTGCAAGGCACATGTATTTTGATGCTGAACATGGTTTCCTTCAGTGTTGGGCCACTCATTAACAAAAAAGCTAAGTTTGTTTGTATTTCACCACCTCAGGGCAGCCCTGGCCCCTTGCCTCTCACACTATTTCTCTACCCTTATCACACTATTACCCTACCCTTATCACACTATTTTCCTACCCTTATCACACTATTTTCCTACCCTTATCACACTATTCCCCTACCCTTATCACACTATTTTCCTACCCTTATCACACTATTTTCCTACCCTTATCACACTATTTTCCTACCCTTTTACACGGGACTATATCAGTTTATTTTATATCAGCTTATTTTATTGTGTGTGTGTGTGTCTGTGCGTGTATTCATGCTCATTCATCATTTACAGCTCAGCTGCTGCAAATGCGTCTGTCACTGTCTCCGTGGAGCTTCGTTCCCTTTCTCTCTCACTCTACAGTATCTTCTCCAGCTGTCCTCTGTTCAGAATACTCCCTCTGAACCCTGGCCCATGACCCCTAACCCTGCCTCATATAAATGGCGACTCAAGTATCAAATAGCGTTTTCCACTAATTTAGTTAGATGGGTTGTAGCATTTATCATTATTTCCCTCCCTTTTAGTGTACACGCACACACACACACACACACACACACACACACACACACACACACACACACACACACACACACACACACACACACACACACACACACACACACACACACACCCTAACTTCAGATATCTGATGCCATCCAAGACTTTCCATATTTCCTGTTGACAGTATTCCTCCCCCAGAGAGAGAAAACAGATTGAGAAATAGGATCTAAGACAGGACCTTCCTTTGCTGCTGTCAGCACGTCTGCCAGTTTGGTTTCCCAGATTATCAACATACAGTACATTTGGAAAGTGTTCAGACCCCTTGACTTTTTTCCGCATTTTGTTACAGCCTAATTCTAAAATTTATAAAAATATATATTTTTTCTCATCAATCTACACGCAATACCCTTAATGACAAATCGAAAACAAGTTTTTAAAAACTTTTGCAAATGTATTAAAAATACAAAAAATAAATAACTAAGTCAGAAGTTTGCATACACCTTAGTCAAATACATTTAAACTCAGTTTTTCACAATTCCTGACATTTATTCCTTGTAAAAATTCCCTGTCTTAGGTCAGTTAGGATCACCACTTTATTTTAAGAATGTGAAATGTCAGAGTAGTAGTAGAGAGAATGATTTATTTCAGCTTTTATGTTTTTCATCACATTCCCAGTGGGTCAGAAGTTTACATACACTCAATTAGTATTTGATAGCATTGCCTTTAAATTGTTTAACTTGGGTCAAACGTTTCAGGTAGCCTTCCACAAGCTTCCCACAATAAGTTGGGTGAATTTTGGCCCATTCCTCCTGACAGAGCTGGTGTAACTGAGTCAGGTTTGTAGGCCTCCTTGCTCGCACACACTTTTTCAGGTCTGCCCACAAATTTTCTATGGGATTGAGGTCAGGGCTTTGTGATGGCCACTCCAATACCTTGACTTTGTTGTCCTTAAGCCATTTTGCCACAACTTTGGAAGTATGTTTGGGGTCATTGTCCATTTGGAAGACCCATTTCCAACCAAGCTTTAACTTCCTGACTGATGTCTTGAGATGTTGCTTCAAAAATATCCACATCATTTTCCTACCTCATGATGCCATCTATTTTGTGAAGTGCACCAGTCCCTCCTGCAGCAAAGCACCCCCACAACATGACGCTGCCACCCTCGTGCTTCACGGTTGGGATGGTGTTTTTCGGCTTGCAAGCCTCCCCCTTTTTCCTCCAAACATAACGATGGTCATTATGGCCAAACAGTTCTATTTTTGTTTCATCAGATCAGAAGACATTTCTCCAAAAAGTACGATCTTTGTCCCCATGTGCAGTTGCAAACCGTAGTCTGGCTTTTTTTATGGTGGTTTTGGAGCAGTGGCTTCTTCCTTGCTGAGCGGCCTTTCAGGTTATGTCGATATAGGACTCTTTTTACTGTGGATATAGATACTTTTGTACCTGTTTCCTCCTGCATCTTCACAAGGTCCTTTGCTGTTGTTCTGGGATTGATTTGCACTTTTCGCACCAAAGTATATTCATCTCTAGGAGATAGAACGTGTCTCCTTCCTGAGCGGTATGATGGCTGCGTGGTCCCATGGTGTTTATACTTGCGTACTATTGTTTGTACAGATGAACGTGGTACCTTCAGGCGTTTGGAAATTGCTCCCAAGGATGAACCAGACTTGTGGAGGTCTACATTTTTTTCTGAGGACGTGGCCGATTTCTTTTGATTTTCCCATGATGTCAAGCAAAGAGGCACTGAGTTTGAAGGTAGGCATAGAAATACATCCATAGGTACACCTCCATTTGTCTCAAATTATGTCAATTAGCCTATCAGAAGCTTCTAAAGCCATGCCATCATTTTCTGGAATTTTCCAAGCTGTTTAAAGGCACAGTCAATTTAGTGTATGTAAACTTCTGACCCACTGGAATTGTGATTAAGTGAAATAATCTTTCTGTAAACAATTGTTGTAAAAATGACTTGTGTTATGCACAAAGTAGATGTCCTAACCAACTTGCGAAAACTATAGTTTGTTTACAAGAAATTTGTGGATTGGTTGATAAACGATTTTTAATAACTCCAACCTAAGTGTATGTACACTTCTGACTTCAACTGTAAGTATTCAGACCTTTTGCTATGAGACTAGAGATTGAGCTCACGTGCATCCTGTTTCCGTTGATCATCCTTGAGATGTCTCTTCAACTTGATTGGATTCCAACTGTCGTAAATTCAATTGATTGGACATGATTTGGAAAGGCACATATAAGGTCCCACAGTTGACAGTGCATGTCAGAGCAGAAACCAAGCCATGAGGTTGAAGGAATTGTCCATAGAGCTCTGAGACAGGATTGTGTCGAGGCACAGATCTGGGGAAGGGTACCAAAACATTTCTGCAGCATTGAAGGTGTCCAAGAACACAGTGGCCTCCATCACTCTTAAATGGAAGAATTTTGAAACCACCAAGACTCTTCCTAGAGCTGGCTGCCCAGCCAAATTGAGCAATCAGGGGAGAAGAGCCTTGGTCAGGGAGGTTTCCAAGAACCCATGGTCACTCTGACAGAGATCTAGAGTTCCTCTGTGGAGATGGGAGAAGCTTACAGATGGACAACCATCTCTGCAGCACTCCACCAATCAGGCCTTTATGGTAGAGTGGCCAGACGGAAGCCACTCCTCAGTAAAAGTCACATGACACTCCTCTTGGAATTTGCCAAAAGGCACCATAAGGACTCTCAGACCATGAGAAACAAGATTCTCTGGTCTGATGAAACCAAGATTGAACTCTTTGGCCTGAATGCCAAGTGTCACGTCTGACACCATCCCTACGGGCAAGCATGGTGGTGGCAGCATCATGCCTTGGGGATGTTTTTCAGCGGAAGGGACTAGGAGACTAGTCAGGATTGAGGGAAAGATGAATGGAGCAAAGGACAGCGAGATCCTTGATGAAAACCTGCTCCAGAGCTCTCAGGACCTCAGACTGGGGCGAAGGTTCACCTTCCAACAGGACAACGACCCTAAGCACATAGCCAAGACAACGCTGGAGTGGCTTCGGGTCAAGTCTCTGAATGTCCTTGAGTGGCCCAGCCAGAGCCCAGCCTCGAACCCGATCGAACATCTCTGGAGAGACCTGAAAATAGCTGTGCAGCGATGCTCTCCATCCAACCTGACAGAGCTTGAGAGGATCCGCAGAGAACAATGGGAGAAACTCCCAAAATACAGGTGTGCCACGCTTGTAGCGTCATACCCAAGAAGACTTGAGGCTGTAAACGCTGCCAAAGGTGCTTCAATATAGTACTGAGTAAAGGGTCTGAACACTTATACTACCGTTCAAAAGTTTGGGGTCACTTCGAAATGTCCTTGTTTTTAAAAGTTATTAAAATAACATCAAATTGATCAGAAATACAGTGTAGACATTGTTAATGTTGTAAATGACTATTATCGCTGGAAACGGCAGATTCTTTATGCAATGTCTACGTAGACGTACAGAGGCCCATTATCAGCAACCATCCCTCCTGTGTTCCAATGGCAGGTTGTGTTAGCTAATGTATCATTTTAAAATGCTAATTGATCATTATAAAACCCTTTTGCAATTATGTTAGCACAGCTGAAAAATGTTGATTGAAAACTTTTGATTAAAGAAGCAATAAAACTGGCCTTCTTTAGACTAGTTGAGTATCTGGAGCAACAGCATTTGTGGGTTCGATTGCAGCCTCTAAATGGCCAGAAGCAAAGAACTTTCCTCTGAAACTCGTCAGTCTATTCTTGTTCTGAGAAAGGAAGGCTATTCCATGCGAGAAATTGCCAAGAAACTGAAGATCTCGTACAACGCTATGTATTTCTCCCTTCACAGTACTGCGCAAACTGGCTCTAACCAGAATATAAAGAGGAGTGTGAGGCCGCGGTGCACAACTGAGCAAGCGGACAAGTACATTAGAGTGTCTAGTTTGAGAAACAGAGGCCTCACAAGTCCTCAACTGGCAGCTTTGTTAAATGGTACCCGCAAAGCACCAGTCTCAATGTCAACAGTGAAGAGGCGACTCCGGGATGCTGACCTTCTAGGCAGAGTTGCAAAGAAAAAGCCCTATCTCAGACTGGCCAATAAAAAGAAAAGATTAAGATTTGCAAAAGAACTGGACAGAGGATGATTGGAAAAAAGTGTTATGGGCAGAATCTAAGTTTGAGTCGTTCGGATCACAAAGAAGAATATTCATGAGACGAAGAAAAAAATGAAATGATGCTGGAGGAGTGCTTGACGTCATCTGTCAAGCATGGTGGAGGCAATGTGATGGTCTGGGGGTGCTTTGGTGGTGGTAAGTGGGAGAGTTGTACAGGGTAATAGGGATGTTGAAGAAGGAAGGCTATCATTCCATTTTGCAACGCCATGCCATACCGTGTGGATGGCGCTTAATTTGAGCCAATTTCCTCCTACAACAGGACAATGAACCAAAGCACAGCTCCAAATGATGCAAGAACTATTTAGGGAAGAAGCAATCAGCTGGTATTCTGTCTATAATAGAGTGGCCAGCACAGTCACTGGATCTCAACTCTATTGAGCTGTTGTGGGAGCAGCTTGACCGTAAGAAGTGCCCATCAAGCCAGTCCTACCTGTGGGAGGTGCTTCAGGAAGCATGGGGTGAAATCTCTTCAGATTACCTCAACAAATTGACAACTAGAATGCCAAAGGTCTGCAAGGCTGTAATTGCTGCAAATTGATTATTCTTTGACGAAAGCAAAGTTTGAAGGACACAATTATTATTTCAATTAAAATGCATTATTTATAACCTAACTTCATGACTATATTTCCTATTCATTTTGCAACTCATTTCTTTTATGTTTTCATGGAAAACAAGGACATTACTTTTTTACCCCTTTTTTCTCCCCAATTTCATGGTATCCAATTGGTAGTAGTTAGTCTTGTCTCATCTCCCGCACGGACTCAAGAGAGGCCATGCGTCCTCCGAAACACAACCCAACCTAGCCGCACTGCTTCTTGACACAATGCACATCCAACCCGGAAGCCAGCCACACCAATGTGTCAGAGGAAACACCATACACCTGGCGACCTGGTCAGCGTGCACTGCACCTGGCCCGCCACAGGAGTCAGTAGTGTGCGATGGTGACAAGGGTATCCCTGCCGGCCAAACCCTCCCTAACCCGGATGATGCTGGGCCAATTGTGCGTCGCCCCATGGGCCTCCCGGTCACAGCCAGCTGCGACAGAGCCTGGGCTCAAACCCAGAATCTCTGGTGGCATAGCTAGCACTGCGATGCAGTGCCTTAGACCACTGCGCCACCCAGGAGGCCGGTAACAAGGACATTTCTAAGTTACCACAAACTTTTGAATGATAGTCTATGTAAATATGATATTTCCGTTTTATTGTTTTTATAAATTTGCAAACATTTCTAAAAACCTGTTTTTGGTTTGTCATTATGGGGTATTGTGTGTAGATTGATGAGGGGAAAAAAAACTATTTTATCAATTTTAGAATAAGGCTGGAAAAAGTCAAGGAGTCTGAATACTTTCCGAATGCTCTGTATGGGCGAGATTAGTCTGTAAACTATTAGTGCCGCTTTTTTTAATCAGTTTTCAGATAAACTCGTTATCTTTCTGAATGTATGCATATTTTATATATATAAAAAATATATATATATTTAACCTGTATTTTGACAGGGAGTCAATGCTGAGACCAGTCGAGCCCTGTTTAGCACAAACATACACATCACAATGAAATAAACACATTAAACTACACATTCATATACACATTAAAATACATGTAATTATACACAACAATACACAAAAAAACAAAACACAATCCTAAAAAACAGACATATTCTTCAGTAAAAAGGTCCCAAACAACAATATGGAATAATGCTGCCTGTTTCCTTTCCAACAATGAATGTGTTAAATCAGTGCATTATGTTGTCGGTTACTTTCATGGGTGCATAGGTAACTGCAATGGGGGAGCTCAGTTCTCTGTTTAGTGTTGAGTCCCAGCCATATATGTACCCACTGTTCCAAAGCCTTTAAGTGTCATTGTGCTTTTAGATCTATTCACAGTGATGTTTGCACAAGTTCTATAAAGTTCCTAAAGCCCAAGAGCCCTAGATTTGGCATGGCATTTCACAGTCGGGTGACTGTGTATTGGTTTTTAGTGAGGAGATTGATACACTGCTCCCCAACTGGTGTGTCTGTATTAGTGAAAGAATTTCCTTATGTCTGTGAGTGTAGGTGGGTCTGTGAGTGTAGGTGGGTCTGCGAGTGTAGGTGGGTCTGTGAGTGTAGGTGGGTCTGTGAGTGTAGGTGGGTCTGTGAGTGTAGGTGGGTCTGCGAGTGTAGGTGGGTCTGCGAGTGTTGGTGGGTCTGCGAGTGTAGGTGGGTCTGCGAGTGTAGGTGGGTCTGCGAGTGTTGGTGGGTCTGCGAATGTAGGTGGGTCTGCGAGTGTAGGTGGGTCTGCGAGTGTAGGTGGGTCTGAGAGTGTTGGTGGGTCTGCGAGTGTAGGTGGGTCTGCGAGTGTAGGTGGGTCTGCGAGTGTAGGTGGGTCTGTGAGTGTAGGTGGGTCTGAGTGTGTAGGTGGGTCTGCGAGTGTAGGTGGGTCTGCGAGTGTAGGTGGGTCTGCGAGTGTAGGTGGGTCTGCGAGTGTAGGTGGGTCTGCGAGTGTAGGTGGGTCTGCGAGTGTAGGTGGGTCTGCGAGTGTTGGTGGGTCTGCGAGTGTTGGTGGGTCTGCGAGTGTAGGTGGGTCTGAGAGTGTTGGTGGGTCTGCGAGTGTAGGTGGGTCTGCGAGTGTAGGTGGGTCTGCGAGTGTAGGTGGGTCTGAGAGTGTAGGTGGGTCTGAGTGTGTAGGTGGGTCTGCGAGTGTAGGTGGGTCTGAGAGTGTAGGTGGGTCTGAGAGTGTGCATGTATACTGTACTGTATGTGTGTGTGTTTGGAGAGTTTTTTAAACAAAAAACAAGCTGACTTGAGAACTTTACAGACTGTGGTCTTGGCCTGTCTTTGAAACTCTTCCAAGGGCATTATTGAATACTTTTTTATATGAAACATGTTGGTCTAAAATTCACTGTTGGCTGGTTTTATTTCAACTTCATGGTGCAGTTTGTAATTATGAATAAAGACATAAGTGTTGCTCCTTAACTCTAGTCCAGTTTTTTTCTTTGCTTGATTCCTGTGGTCACCATTTGAGGAGAGACTGAGCATTATGCATGCCGTACATGCTCTATCCTCATATACACTTTTGGGTGGTGGGTGTTCTGCCTCTAACCCTCTGTGCCTCTTTACTGATGGAATCCATTCAAGGGCATCTCTCTCCCTCTCCCCAAATTACTTTGTATTGTTCTGTGATTTCAAGTCTGAATCAGCCGTTTACGAAACCTAACACACTCTCTCTCTCTCGGCTCTTATGGCTCTTTGGTCTTGTGGTGAAACTGAGCTTCACTCTGTAAATCTTTCCATCAACAGCAGCAATTAACGACAGGGTCAGATGAGGTGTGGCCCTCGATACGCACCAGAGAAGACCAAGGATAGTTTTGTGGATGGTTTTATCTCACCCTTCACAGTTTAACTTTCTTGTCATGGCTTGCAATTTTTAGCATTTTTGGTGGATCAGCCTTTGTGTTTACATCGATGTGTTGTGTAACAGATACTCGAAGGACCAGATAGCCCAAAAACACTATTTTACGCCTCAATGAGGCACATTCAAAATAACCAGCTCTCCTACGCCCCACTCCCTCTGATAAATCCAACTGTTGGATACTGTACAGAACTCAGCTCACCTAAGGCTTATTTGTAAAGCTGGTAGGAGCAGCTGTTCTGATGGACAGAGGGGTGTAGTCAAGGTTCTGATGAAGTAGGGTTAGTGCATGTGTGTGTGGTGGAGGGTTGTGGGGGAGGGTTGTGGGGGATGTCTGGAAGTCGTCTGGCTTGGGGCCTAGGGGTGGGAGAGGAAAGGAGAGGCCAGTATAAAACACTCAGGTAATTGCTTCTAGCTACACACCCAGCCAGTGTGTGTGTGTGTGTGTGTGTGTATGTGTGTGTGTGTGTGTGTGTGTGTGTGTGTGTGTGTGTGTGTGTGTGTGTGTGTGTGTGTGTGTGTGTGTGTGTGTGTGTGTGTGTGTGTGTGTGTGTCTGGACCAGAGTGTGTTTCCTAATGTTATTGTACTACAGGGTGTGTAATAGGATGGTGAAGGCTGTGTTAATGAAGGGCTATCGTTCAGATTATTAAAGGTCATTTTTACATGGTGGCTGCGTCCTGCTCTCACACCCACACCCACAGTACCCACAGCTGCTAGGCCACATCTGGACCAGTCAGCCCAGCCCAGTGCTGTTCCATCTGAACAGTGAGAATGACACGTCTGCTCCCACTCCCCCTCTCTGTCGCTCGAGGTCACCAGGCTGCTCATCATTACGCACACCTGTCACCATCGTGACGCGCACCAGTGCTTCATCGTTCACCTGGACTCCATCACGTCATTGATTGCCTCGCCTATATCTGTCACTTCCTCAGTTTCATTCCCGTATCTGCATTGATGTTTTTTTGTTTCTCTTGTCCAGACGCTGTTCTTTTTTAGTTTCATGTCTATTTGTTATTAAATCCTCACCCTGTACTTGCTTCCCATCTCCCAGCATCTGTAGTTACGGAACAGTTACAAGAATAGTGAGGAGGAACGGTGAGAAGGAACAGTGAGAATAGCAAGGAGGAACAGTGAGAACAGTGAGAAGGAACAGTGAGAACAGTGAGAAGGAACAGTGAGAACAGTAATAAGGAACAGTAAGAAGGAACAGTGAGAAGGAACGGTGAGAACAGTAAGAAGGAACAGTGAGAAGGAACAAACGGTAAGAAGGAACAAACAGTGAGAAGGAACAAACAGTGAGAAGGAACAGTGAGAAGGAACAGTGAGAAGGAACAGTAAGAAGGAACAGTGAGAACAGTAAGAAGGAACAGTAAGAAGGAACAGTGAGAAGGAACAGTGAGAACAGTAAGAAGGAACAGTAAGAAGGAACAGTGAGAAGGAACAGTCAGAAGGAACAGTGAGAAGGAACAGTAAGAAGGAACAGTAGAAGGAACAGTGAGAAGGAACAGTGAGAAGGAACAGTAAGAAGGAACAGTGAGAACAGTAAGAAGGAACAGTAAGAAGGAACAGTGAGAAGGAACAGTCAGAAGGAACAGTGAGAAGGAACAGTAAGAAGGAACAGTAAGAAGGAACAAACAGTGAGAAGGAACACTAAGAAGGAACAGTAAGAAGGAACAGTAAGAAGGAACAAACTGAGAAGGAACAGTAAGAAGGAACAAACAGTGAGAAGGAACAGTAAGAAGGAACAGTAAGAAGGAACAGTAAGAAGGAACAAACAGTGAGAAGGAACAGTGAGAAGGAACAGTGAGAACAGTAAGAAGGAACAGTAAGAAGGAACAGTGAGAAGGAACAGTGAGAAGGAACAGTAAGAAGGAACAGTGAGAACAGTAAGAAGGAACAGTAAGAAGGAACAGTGAGAAGGAACAGTGAGAAGGAACAGTAAGAAGGAACAGTGAGAACAGTAAGAAGGAACAGTAAGAAGGAACAGTGAGAAGGAACAGTGAGAAGGAACAGTCAGAAGGAACAGTGAGAAGGAACAGTAAGAAGGAACAGTAAGAAGGAACAAACAGTGAGAAGGAACAGTAAGAAGGAACAGTAAGAAGGAACAAACAGTGAGAAGGAACACTAAGAAGGAACAGTAAGAAGGAACAGTAAGAAGGAACAAACTGAGAAGGAACAGTAAGAAGGAACAAACAGTGAGAAGGAACAGTAAGAAGGAACAGTAAGAAGGAACAAACAGTGAGAAGGAACAGTAAGAAGGAACAGTAAGAAGGAACAGTGAGAAGGAACAGTGAGAACAGTAAGAAGGAACAGTAAGAAGGAACAGTGAGAAGGAACAGTGAGAAGGAACAGTGAGAAGGAACAGTGAGAAGGAACAGTAAGAAGGAACAAACAGTAAGAAGGAACAGTGAGAAGGAACAGTGAGAAGGAACAGTAAGAAGGAACAAACAGTAAGAAGGAACAGTAAGAAGGAACAGTAAGAAGGAACAAACAGTAAGAAGGAACAAACAGTAAGAAGGAACAGTAAGAAGGAACAGTAAGAAGGAACAAACAGTGAGAAGGAACAGTGAGAAGGAACAGTAAGAAGGAACAAACAGTAAGAAGGAACAGTGAGAAGGAACAGTAAGAACAGTAAGAAGGAACAAACAGTAAGAAGGAACAGTAAGAAGGAACAGTGAGAAGGAACAAACAGTAAGAAGGAACAGTGAGAAGGAACAGTAAGAACAGTAAGAAGGAACAAACAGTAAGAAGGAACAGTAAGAAGGAACAGTGAGAAGGAACAGTAAGAAGGAACAGTGAGAAGGAACAGTGAGATCAGTGAGAAGGAACAGAGAGTCATGTTCAGCACATTCCACAGTGCCTGGCTAAACGGAGTTACATGGAGTGGGGTTTAAA
Source organism: Salmo trutta (assembly GCF_901001165.1). Classification (NCBI taxonomy): domain Eukaryota; kingdom Metazoa; phylum Chordata; class Actinopteri; order Salmoniformes; family Salmonidae; genus Salmo; species Salmo trutta. The sequence continues at coordinate 27,764,437 of NC_042978.1, read as the reverse complement.
CAAGGAACATTGCAGATAGTCTGTTTCTAAATGAGTTTCCTCAGTAATCATACATAATAGCAGGTCATTAGGGTTTGATTAATATGAGGTTTTATTGTGGTGCTCACTGGGAGTGGGTTAAGTTTACTCTGCAGTTCTGGCTGCCTGTTAGGTTGAACATCAGCTCCTGGCTGCCTACTCTGCTCTACTCTCTTTCCCTCTATATTAACTGTACCCTCTAGTGAATGTATAGTCCAAATGATTCTGTTACAGCTAAAGTGGACTGTGTGCAGTATGGGATACTTCAAACTGGGAGCATGTGGCACTGAGAATCTGAGGGAGACTACGAGTCATTGTGATTATCATAGAGAAATGGGGACTCAACAGAAACAGTTTGGCATGAGAGCAAAAGAAAACACAAATCGCCTTGATTTTTAATTCAGAGCTAATTCCCAGAAGATGGATTTTAACCAACCAAGTTATTTAGTTTTTTCTTCCCCGTTGTCATAATGTGAGAAATGGATCCTGAACCACGCAGACATATTGCTTTGCTCAAACAATCAAGACTTGCAATTGCCTGCTGCTGTCAGCTCAGTGCACTGTATCCCTGTAACTGTTTCAGTGCCTCAACACAAGCCTTTGATATTACTGAGCATTAAAAACAGGTCAAACAGCAAACCCATGTTCTTGGGTAGAAGGAAGAGTGCTGTACAAAGGCTTGGCATGTTTGTCACGGTCTGTCTCATCAGTACAGTGGAGATAGCTGTGGATGTTTGGAGCGTGGCTGACTCTTGGCCTCCAGCTGGCTGTGTGGATGACATGCTGCTGCTGCTGGATAACACAAGGCCTCCCTGCCTCCCTGCTCGAGGCCTCGTGTCACTAATAGCCCTGATCTGTTTCCTATCATTTAACACATAACCAACTGTCTTGCTGGACGATAGGCTGTGGCTAACTTTCCTTCATTTCACTTAATCAGGAAATAAGGAAGAGAACCCAGTTACGAGAGGTTAATATTAGAGCTGTAGCAGTAGGAGCAGTTCAATGCCGTCACAATATAGGGTTATGACTAGCCTCGCTAACCATGCTAAGACACACGACTGGTATCAAGACTATGTCATTACTAAGGGTAAAGCAGTGGTTGTAGAAACAGTTCAGAGCAGTCCCAGTTATAGCACACTCTTAGAAAAAAAGGTGCTATCTAGAACCTAAACGGGTTCTTCGGCTGTCCCCATAGTGGAACCATTTGAAGAAGCCTTTTTGGTTCCAGGTAGAACACTTTTGGGTTACATATAGGACCCTTTCCACAGGGTTTTACATGCAACCCAAAAGGGTTTTACGTGGAACCAAAACGTCTCCTCCCTGGAACCAAAAACCTTTCTCCTATGGGGATAGCTGAATGTCCCCAAGTGTAGGCTTATAACTAGCCTGGCTTACCATGCTAAGACATACAGTTGTGTTTACATACACTTAGGTTGGAGTCATTAAAACTCATTTTTCAACCACTCCACAAATTTCTTGTTAACAAACTATAGTTTTGGCAAGTCGGTTAGGACATCTACTTTGCGCATGACACAAGTCATTTTTCCAACAATTGTTTACAGACAGATTATTTCACTTATTATTCACTGTGTCACAATTCCAGTGGGTCAGAAGTTTACATACACTAAGTTGACTGTGCCATTAAACAGCTTGGAAAATTCCAGAAATGATGTCATGGCTTTAGAAGCTTCTGATAGGCGAATTGACATCATTTGAAATAAATCAGCCAAGACCTCTACAAGTCTGGTTCATCCTTGGGAGCAATTTCCAAAAGCCTGAAGGTACCACGTTCATCTGTACAAACAATAGTACGGATGTATAAACACCATGGGACCACGCAGTCGTCATACCGCTCAGGAAGGAGACGTGTTCTGTCTCCTAGAGATGAAGGTACTTTGGTGCGAAAAGTGCAAATCAATCCCAGAACAACAGCAAAGGACCTTGTGAAGATGCAGAAGGAAACAGGTACAAAGGTATCTATATCCACAGTAAAACGAGTCCTAAATCGACATAAACTGAAAGGCCGCTCAGCAAGGAAGAAGCCACTGCTCCAAAACCACCATAAAAAAGCCAGACTACGGTTTGCAACTGCACATGGGGACAAAGATCGTACTTTTTGGAGAAATGTCCTCTGGTCTGATGAAACAAAAATAGAACTGTTTGGCCAGAATGACCATCGCTATGTTTGGAGGGAAAAGGGGGAGGCTTGCAAGCCGAAGAACACCATCCCAACTGTGAAGCACGGGGGTGGCAGCATCATGTTGAGGAGGTGCTTTGCTGCAGGAGGGACTGGTGCACTTCACAAAATAGATGGCTTCATGAGGAAGGAAATGTGGATATTTTGAAGCAACATCTCGAGACATCAGTCAGGAAATTAAAGCTTGGTCGCAAATGGGTCTTCCAAATGGACAATGACCCCAAGCATACTTCCAAAGTTGTGGCAAAATGGCTTAAGGACAACAAAGTCAAGGTATTGGAGTGGCCATCACGAAGCCTTGACCTCAATCCCATAGAAAATGTGTGGGCAGAACTGAAAAAGTGTGTGCGAGCAAGGAGGCCTACAAACCTGACTCAGTTACACCAGCTCTGTCAGGAGGAATGGGCCAAAATTCACCCAACTTATTGTGGGAAGCTTGTGGAAGGCTACCTGAAACGTTTGACCCAAGTTAAACAATTTAAAGGCAATGCTACCAAATACTAATTGAGTGTATGTAAACTTCTGACCCACTGGGAATGTGATGAAAGAAATAAAAGCTGAAATAAATCATCCTCTCTGCTATTTTTCTGACATTTCACATTCTTAAAATAAAGTGGTGATCCTAACTGACCTAAGACAGGGAATTTTTACTAGGCTTAAATGTCAGGAATTGAGTTTAAATGTTTTTGGCTCAGGTGCATGTAAACTTCCGACTTCAACTGTAGCTATGACAGGGAATAACCCTTTTGCTCATCCAGTTAAGTGCAGTCTGACAGTCAGAATATTATGACTAAATCCCTTTGGCTCATCCACCTGCCAGTGGTGCTAATGAATTGTGTTGTGCGATCCCGTTTCGATAATGACAGAGTGTTGTGTATGCAGTTGTCCTGTCAGAGCCTGCCTGACACACCACTCATCCATACTCTTGTTCTACCCAGCACTCTCATTCACTTTCTCCATCCCTTTCTTCTCTCAGCATCTCTCTCACGTCAGGTGTAAATCATAGGGGATTAAGTGATGTCTGTCTGTCTGTCTGTCCTGGCATCTAACTGGCAGGGTGAAGTGAGGGTATAATGTTAAGTGTATAATAGCCAGGCAGAGGAATGCAGGGCATTTTATACAGCGTTCCAGAAAGGCTGGAATCTCCCGAGGTCTGCCATCGGCGGAACGGAACAGCTGTGCTTCCTCCATTCTGAATTCCTGCTCCTCCTCCTCCTGCTCCTCCTCCTTCTCCTCTCACTGCTGGGGTTAATGGGCAATACAGTTACAGCTGTATAGGAGCATGTGCTCTCATTTTATAGGAGGAGCAAAAGCATGGAGAAGCAGGAGTGAGATGGTTCTGGGAACATTGTGGCTGTGTTTGAAGTGGGACGTGGCATCAGTAGTGGTTGGTTTGATCATCGGCTCTGTGAACAGAAATGAGACAGATTGGGTCTGGTAGACTGTCTGCTTTCTGTTTCTTGTGATAGACAGTCTGTAGACTATTTTAGGCCTGTTTGCTGTGATAGATGGTCTCATGCATGTTTAGTGTGGTAGACTGTCTGAGGCCTGTCTATTCTGGTAGGCTGTCTCATGCCTGTTAAGTGTGGTAGACAGTCTGTAGACTATTTTAGGCCTGTTTAGTGTGGTAGACTGTCTGTAGACTGTCTTATGCCTCCTGCAATCCAGAGAGGGGAGAATTGAGTGAAGCCCTCTGAAGGGGTATCGAGCAAGGCAGGTCCCACCAGGCCACGCTCCAGCCCAGGCAGAAACTCAGACGTCTGGGGGTGGAGAAGGAGGGGATGTGCCTGTTTCCTGTAACTCTGTGTTTTGTCATTGCCTCAGGGCTGAGCTTGAGCAGGTACAGAAACACTCTTTGAGACATGCCCAGAGGGTAGAGGTGTCTGTGAAGGCATATGTGTGAGAAAAAGTCTAATACGACTTTGTATCTACACATCACAGTGGACATGGTGTTGAGAGAAGTGAAAAATGGGACTCATAAATGAATGCACAGTATAAACAGTAGCCACACATAAACTGAGGTTGGATAACATTTTAATGGAAACCATGAAAGATCTCAATGATCCCAAAACCAATGTATCACAGATGAGTGTCGGTGTCTGTCTGGCAGTGCTCAGGTGTGTGGGTGCGTTTGGAGGGGGGTTTACAGTAATCTGATGAATTACTCTGAATGGCAGACCACATTCTTCACAGTCTTGATTATAACCGCTAATCTGAAATGAATTAAATAGTTTTATCTTGAGTGATGGCTCTTACTTGTATCAACACATTGGTAGGGCCTATGGCTGTTTGTATAATGGTATTTAAGTGAACGTTATCTCTGTGTGTGTCCAGGTGGTTCTGTGAGGGGCGGGAGCTGCACCACTGTCCTGACATCCAGATCTGGAGGGATGGTGCCCTACACACGCTGGTGATCGCTGAGGCCTTCGAGGACGACACGGGACGCTACACCTGCGTGGCCTCCAACAGCCAGGGGGCTGACAACACCTCGGCAGAGGTCTACATCCAGGGTAACTGCTACTACCTCTGGACTCACTGTTATTCAATTCCTGTCATTTGAATGAATGTACAGACAACTCTCACTGAAAGGTCTCTATTTCTCATCCCTCTGTACCTCTGTTCAGGTGCTTCATCCTCCGACTCAGAAGGAGAAGTGTCCAAGCCCAGATCAGGAGCCATGCCTCAGTATGTTTGTGTGTGTGTGTGTGTGTGTGTGTGTGTGTGTGTGTGTGTGTGTGTGTGTGTGTGTGTGTGTGTGTGTGTGTGTGTGTGTGTGTGTGTGTGTGTGCGTGAATGCGTGCGTGCGTGTATGTGTGTGTGTGTGTGTGTGTGTGTGTGTGTGTGTGTGTGTGTGCATGCCTGTGTCTCAGCATGAACCTCTCACCACCCCTCACCTTGTGAGCCTTAACCCCTTCCTAACCCTGTGGTTGGGTCAAGATTAACTCCAGGTGGTAATCAGGCTAGCTGCTTGCTCTAATTTAACTCGCCCTATAAACCTGTCGATTTACCTTATAACCCTGGCCAGTGAAACTCTGGGTCATTTAGATAATGAGAGGTCTCTGGGGGGCTGCCTCCTCCCTCTCTCTTTCTCAATTAAATTCAATTTCAATTTAAGGGTTTTATTGACATGGGAAACATATGTTTACATTGCTAAAGCAAGTGAAAAAGATAATAAACAAAATGAAATAAACAATAAAAAAAATAATAAAGACATTTCAAATGTCATATTATGTGCAAATAGTTAAAGTACAAAAGGGAAAATAAATAAACATAAATATAGGTTGCATTTACAATGGTGTTTGTTTTTCACTGGTTACTCTTTTCTTGTGGCAACAGGTCACACATCTTTCTGCTGTGATGGCACACTGTGGTATTTCACCCAATAGATATGGGGTTTGTTTTCTAATTCTATATGGGTCTGTGTAATCTGAGGGAAATATGTGTCCATAATACGGTCATACATTTGGCAGGAGGTTAGGAAGTGCAGCTCAGTTTCCACCTCATTTTGTGGGCAGTGTGCACATAGCCTGTCTTCTCTTGAGAGCCAGGTCTGCCTGCCTTTCTCAATAGCAAGGCTATGCTCACTGAGTCTGTACATAGTCAAGCTTTCCTTAAGTTTGGGTCAGTCACAGTGGTCAGGTATTCTGTCACTGTGTACTCTCTGTTCAGGGCCAAATAGCATTCTAGTTTGCGCAGTTTTTTTGTTTGGGTCTAATTGTGTTGCTGTCCTGGGGCTCTGTGGCGTCTATTTGTGTTTGTGAACAGAGCCCCAGGACCAGCTTGCTTAGGGGACTCTTCTCCAGGTTCATCTCTGTGTAGGTGATGGCTTTGTTATGGAAGGTTTGGGAATCAGTTCCTTTTAGGTGGTTGTAGAAGTGAACGGCTCTTTTTTGGATTTTGATAATTAGAGGTTATCTGCCTAATTCTGCTCTACATGCATTATTTGGTGTTTTACATTGTACACGGAGGATATTTTTGCACAATTCTGCATGCAGTGTTTATCCCATTTTGTGCATTCTTGCTTGGTGAGCGGACCCCAGGCCTCACAACCATAAAGGGCAATGGGTTCTATAACTGATTCAAGTATTTTTTAGCCAGACCCTAATTGGTATGCCAAATTTTATGTCCCTTTTGATGGCATAGAAGGCCCTTCTTGCCTTGTCTCTCTCTGTCTCTGTCATTGTCTCTCTGTGTATTTCCCACCTGTCCCTCCCTGTTTTCACTCTGCCTTCACTACTCCTTCATCCGCTCTTCTGTTTACACATTAACGTCTTGGCTCTCATTCTCAGTGACATCATCTTAGTCCATTTTCATATGGTCCAAAGTCATTTATAAGGTGTAAATTGACGGCTTTGTGTGTTTATAGCATCAGATGTGTGTGAGAGCAGACAATTATTGCAAAGAGTAGTAATTATACATTTACTGCACAGTTTTGTTTTCTCTCTCTAAATGGCTACTCTGATGAACAGACCTAATGCTGTCTGTTTTAGTGTCCAGAAGAAGACAACTTCAATCTCCCTGTCCATTCGTTCACCTTCACCCAAGAGCCCTGAGGCTGTACCTCACCGCTCCACCCTGGTCCTATCTGCACCCCCACACCGGGTAGGAGACACGCACGCACGCACGCACGCGCACACACACACACACACACACACACACACACACACACACACACACACACACACACACACACACACACACACACACACACACACACACACACACACACACACACACAGCAGTATACAATCTGGAAGGGTCATTATGAATAACAACAGCAGGTGTTCTCAAGATGGATACTTTATGGTCAGATTACATCTCTCTATCTTGTCCTCCAGATGCAGAGTCCAGTTTCTTCACTATATGGAGGTGGTGGTCCTCTTACAGCGCCCCCTATCTTTACCAAGGTAAGACTACATTTGGAGTTATGGAAAAGTTGTCCATCACACACACATAAATGCAGACACCCACACGCTGCATCTCCCTGTAATAACACAGTGTAAGACGGGCGGGGGCCAGATAAAACATTCCATTTGAAGGAGTGCAGCCAGAAAGTTCCTGTCTCCTGCTCTAACCATTCTGGAACCTACAACTGCTCCTCCCCTCCTCCCTCAGCCCACCTCAGGCCATACGTCATGGTCTGTGTGCTGGTGGGATGTGAGCGAGGCAGCGCATCAAACAGGCCTGCCAAACCGACATGGGTCAGGAGGGTCTCACTCCCATCCAGCCCTGCAGACTACAAATCATCAGCTCCTCCAGGAGCTGTAGGGCTTCATCTCAATGAGAATATGTGCTCTTTTTGGGTGAAGTCAGGGGTGTGATGTCACCCTGGCGGTTGCACACACACATAGGCATAGACACACACACACACACACACACACACACACACACACACTGAAACACACATACGCATGGATGCACACACTTGTAAACACACACACACACATTTCACCCAGGTCGTCCCAATATATTCAGTCACATTGCAAAACCCAGTTCATACACTCACAAAGAGAGGCACTGATTCACACACAGTACACACACAACGAGAGAGTTTCTGTTGCTGATAGACAGGATGAGTCCTTTCACTGTGAGACCTGTTGACTGGTTGGAGAGGTAACACAATGCTGCCGTTGGCCCCTGCCTTGGCCTCTCAACGGATGGTTTCCTGCCTCTCTGATTGCAACACTAGAAGCTGTCACAGGATTGTCTGGATAGCCCTGCTCTGTCCTGTCCTTTTGTGAGACAGAGTGCTGTAAATGGGGTCAGTGTCTGCTGGCATCCCACTCCCACGTGTGGTGTTCTGTTCTGCTCTGCTTACTGACACTGTGTTGTCTTCCTCTCTGTCTATGTCTTCATTCATTTCCTCCTCTCCCACTTTTTTTTCTTCATCTTCCTTTCTTCCATCCGATGTCTCTTTCTCCTCCTCTCCTTTGTTCTCTCTCTGTTTGTCTAACCCTGACCCATTCTCTCTGTTTCTTTCTCCTCTTTACCTTGCCCCCGTCTCTCTCTCTCATCTCTCACCCTTCCTGCATCTCTCCCTCCCTCCCTCCCTCCCTCCCTCCCTCCCTCCCTCCCTCCCTCCCTCCCTCCCTCCCTCCCTCCCTTAAAACTCTGTCTCTCTCCCCATCCAGCTCTTACAGAATGCCCAGGCATCAGAGGGTCAGGTGGTTGTGTTGGAGTGCAGGGTTCGAGGCAGCTTTCCTCTGCAGGTCCAGTGGTTCAGACAGGGACATGTCATCCAGGACTCTCCAGACTTCCGCATCCTGCAGAAAAGTGAGACATTCTCAGTAGAGTCAGAATACTTATTGGTGTGAGAGGTCATCGAAAAGTTAAAAAAGGACTGAATGATTTATGAGTCTTACTCCCTCCTCTCCCTCTCTCCCTTTGATGTAATGTGAAACACAGAGCCACGGTCTGCAGCAGAGCCAGGTAAGTTACTTCACTTCCTCCTATGTCATTCTCAGGCATGTTGTCATCAACATAGTCACTGCAATATGTCTACTCCTGTCAGCTCCATCATGCATCCAAACCGGTCTCAGTCTGTATGTTGTGTCAGTCTGTATGTTGTGTCAATCTGTATGTTGTCTCAGTCTGTATGTTGTCTCAGTCTGTATGTTGTCTCAGTCTGTATGTTGTCTCAGTCTGTATGTTGTGTCAGTCTGTGTGTTGTGTCAGTCTGTATGTTGAGTCAGTCTGTATGTTGTGTCAGTCTGTGTGTTGTGTCAGTCTGTATGTTGTGTCAGTCTGTATGTTGTGTCAGTCTGTATGTTGTCTCAGTCTGTATGTTGTGTCAGTCTGTATGTTGTGTCAGTCTGTATGTTGTCTCAGTCTGTATGTTGTCTCAGTCTGTATGTTGTCTCAGTCTGTATGTTGTGTCAGTCTGTATGTTGTGTCAGTCTGTATGTTGTCTCAGTCTGTATGTTGTGTCAGTCTGTATGTTGTGTCAGTCTGTCTGTTGTGTCAGTCTGTATGTTGTCTCAGTCTGTATGTTGTCTCAGTCTGTATGTTGTGTCAGTCTGTATGTTGTCTCAGTCTGTATGTTGTGTCAGTCTGTATGTTGTGTCAGTCTGTGTGTTGTGTCAGTCTGTATGTTGTGTCAGTCTGTATGTTGTGTCAGTCTGTATGTTGTGTCAGTCTGTATGTTGTCTCAGTCTGTATGTTGTGTCAGTCTGTATGTTGTGTCAGTCTGTATGTTGTCTCAGTCTGTATGTTGTCTGTCTGTATGTTGTCTCAGTCTGTATGTTGTGTCAGTCTGTGTGTTGTGTCAGTCTGTATGTTGTGTCAGTCTGTGTGTTGTGTCAGTCTGTATGTTGTCTCAGTCTGTATGTTGTCTCAGTCTGTATGTTGTGTCAGTCTGTATGTTGTGTCAGTCTGTATGTTGTGTCAGTCTGTATGTTGTGTCAGTCTGTATGTTGTGTCAGTCTGTGCTGTCACTTTGGCACTGTGATGATGTCATCTACCGTTGACCTGGATTTGACGAAGGCCTCAAAACAACAGTCTGGGACAACAAGAGGGAATGTAATAAACTCTGAGAGGCGTACACAATCTCTTACACAATCATATTTACAAAGAGACTTTTCCACTTTTCCACGTGACTAAAGAGGTGCATCAGGTATTACCGTCAAGCTCTCATAGAAACCCTGTCAGTCACACTACAGACATCTCTCAACAGCTGTGTTCTCTCCCACTTTCTCCCTCTCTCACTTTCTCTTTTTCTTTGTGTGTGTGTTTGTGTGTCTACATGTGTTGGTATGTCTATCTGTCTGTCTGTGTATGTGTATGTTTTCCTACTTCACCTGTCACATTCAGAGTGGTCTGTCTGTCTGTCTCTGTTTGTCTGTCTCTCGACCCTGATACCCTGTCTGATATTTAGTCTCTTCCTTGGCAGTGAGTCACATCTAACTGTCAGTCTCCTGTTTAACATGTACATACCAAATGTCTACCTGTCTATCTATGTCTGTCTTACCTCCAACTACAAACATATAGATAGTAAACCTTCCACTCTTTCTATGGCTGTGTAAACGTCTATTAAACCGGTCTAACTGAGTCAGTGTCTGTCTCATTCAACTGTTACAAACTTTCCCTAACCTGTTTATACTGACCACCAGTATTTCTTTTTTGCTGTTAGTTTCAACACTGTGCCACTGCTAGTTGTTTAATTCACCACAGTGTATGTGATGAGAGTTGTGATTGGTTTGTTCCAGAGGAGATCTGTACGCTGGTGATAGCAGAGGCCTTCCCAGAGGATGGAGGTCAGTTCTGCTGCACTGCAACCAACCTTTACGGCTCCGTCAGCAGCACAGCCCAACTCTCTGTCACCGGAGGGGCCTTCAACACTCCCACAGGTGAGTTACCATCATTATTGTATTAACTTGAGCACAGTTTCTATAACTTGTAGCAACTTGTAGGTGAATTTGCTTAAAGTGTGATTGAGTTAAACTTTAGTGAATGTGAGTTTGTAGTTTGCACAGTGTTTGTGCAGAATTTTGGTACATCTGGGTCAAGTATGAGGGGCTGTCTGGCTCTACGTCATATCAATGATTACCAATAGACAGTCAGCCTGGGAGGTCTAGTGTATCCCTGTGTGGTTTCCTCTGGTTCAGATGACTGTCCTGGTCCTGTTTATTATCCTGGATAATCCTGGATCTATATGAGGATGAGAGGAGGAGACGGAGAGGGGGAGGAGGAGAGGGAGAGAGGAGGAGGGGGGAAGGAGGAGAGGAGAAGGAGGGGGGGAGGAGAGGGAGAGAGGAGGAGAGGGGGAGGAGGGGGAGTGGGGGAGGAGGAGAGGAGGAGGAGGGAGGAGGAGAGGGGGAGGAGGAGAGGGGGAGAGGAGGAGAGGAGAAGGAGGGGGAGTGGGGGAGGAGGAGAGGGGGAGGAGGAGAGGGAGAGAGGAGGAGAGGAGAAGGTGGGGGAGGGGGAGACGGGGAGGAGGAGAGGGGGAGGAGAGGGGGAGAGGAGGAGAGGAGAAGGAGGGGGAGTGGGGGAGGGGGAGGAGGTTAGTTAGGTGATGATCAGCTATCTCAGTGTGGGAGAAGGGAGATGTGTTTATTCTCTCTGATAACTCTGTGTACTCTCAGTTCACCACGCAATCAGAGGAAATCCAAGGACCAAATAAACAGGGGTTACATCAAGACCTCCCCCAGACTAAGAGGCTGACTGGACACAGCTGCTACTTTAGATCACATCATATTCCAAACTAAATATAGAACTGCCATGTTTAGTAGGCTATAAGAGGGGGATGTGGGGCAGTCTGGGATCTGCTGCAGGTTATTTTAGTGCACTGTGTGAGGAGATGTCTGTAGTGTGACACTTCTTGTCTATCTCCCTCTAGCGGTGTATGACTCGGTCAGGAATGGTGTGGCGTCCGGGGACGACTCTGTCTTCGAGGACACCCAGGCCTTTCCCCCTCCCCCGCCCACAGAGATCAGCCTATTGGAGGTTCCGCCCAAGGTCCCACCCAGTACCTGCGCCGAGGGTTTCCACGTCAACGAGCTGGAGATCTGGCCCAGCATGTCGGGCCTGCAGCCTGTTCACATGTACCACGACGTGCAGGGTCAGGACCGGGCCAACTGGGCACTGCAGAACGGCAGGCCTGCCAGCCCTCCTCAGCCCTCCTTCAGCCTGCCTCCCCGAGAGGCCCAGCCAGACTTCCCAGGCCCAGCCAAGATGTCTCCGGCCCCGGTGAAGGAAGGTCCTCCGCTGCCCACCAAGCCCAAACTGTGAATACACTCTCCATCCTGCCATGCTGCCACCACCCTGCCACTCTCCTTACCCTTGCCTCCCTGCTCGTCTCACCGCATCCCACTGCACCAGAGGAGGGCTGTCATAAGTGATGTCTGATTGAGCTGGCGCCATGACTCTCATAATAAGTGATTGTATTGTGGATCAGTGATCTGGGTGTATTCTGCTTCTGAAAGGGTTACAAGGGGAATCCCAGTATTTACAGAACAAAAGCATTCTGGTCTCTTTATGATGGTGTCAGTGCCATGCCAGTGCTGTGTTCTGTTGTGTGCCAGAGAGTTGGCCTGGCTGGCAGCTGTTCTGTGGCTGAAAACAGATTGGCTTCTGTTCTGATGGATGGCTCCTATTGTCTCTGTGTGACTCCTGTATGCACGACCAGGGCCCCTGCTTTCTCTGTATGGCCTCCCCCTGTGGCCTCCCTGTGTTTTATTAAAGGCAGTGAGTATGATGTCTGTGTTGTTGCAGTAGAGCATTTATTGTCCTTGTATGGTTTGTGTATGTCTTGATTTGGGACTGTGTATGGACTTGACTGCACAGTCTTGTTATGGATGGCCTCTGTTCGTGTTGCAGGGTCTAGCTTCTGATTTAATGTTGTGGTTCAGACATGATATATGTCTTATGCATTAGTGAGGGGGTCTGAGACTGAGATATTTCTGATGCATGTGGAACATGGATGTTGTGTAGGGTTCATGCTCTGTGCTTTGTACATAGCATATGTGTTGTTGCGTTGGATTGCCTATTTGTGTATCTCTTGCTACATGTTAACATTGTATCCTCTCTGCTTCCAGAGCGGAGGGTATAGAGGAGGAGACAGAACGTGACAGGTAAATAACTGAAGGGTTGGTCTGGGTCTGGTCTGGGGCTGGTCTGGGTGTGATGTGAGTGGAGCCATGTTGTTTAGCAGTGGAGTTGGAAGAATAATGGCATCATAACGATGTGTTGGCACATTCAGATTGTTTTGCTGTATTTCTTTTGGTCCCGGCTTGAGTTTCTGCAAATAGCAGGATCACCATAAAGCTGCTTCCTTGAGTGAGTTTTTCCACAATAATAACACAAACATACTGCCAAAACCAATCAGCTCCCCGTGGTGAAGCGTGCAGAGGGACGGTGCACTGACCCCCCTCTCCTCTGCTACATACACTCAGTAATTACACAGTAAAAACACCATCCCTGCCATTACCCAGGGGTCAATGTGTTGTGCCATGCCGTGCTGGAGTTTAGCTTCCTCTCTGTCCCCTGGTGACCTGTAGAAGTGTTGGCTGACAAACTAAAGCCTCAGGCACCGGCCACTTTTGACCTTCAACCTCTGACCTCACGGCAGGGGTCACTGCCTCTCATTTGTTCTCCTGAACACCTCCTGAAAACAATAACGTTTTTTAAACGGCATGCTTTTGCACAATGTTGAAGCCACGGCTCTACAGTGTCTACGTCTGTGAAAGGGGACCCTGTTGTGTGACTTTTACTGCCTCTGATGTAAAAGTCTGTTTTTCTCTTATCTGGATTTGATTTGAGGCCTCCAATGTAACTTTAATCGAGTTTCTGATTGAGTTGTTTTTCTAAATTGCTGTGAATCCAATGGGGAACTGAATGGAAACGATGAGCCCACTGTCTTAGCTCTCTGTCTCCTAATGTGAAATAAAGCACTATCATGCAACGCCTACCATTTCACTGGAGCCAGTAAGGTCTGTGAATCAGTGTCTGTTTTGACGGATGTTTTTAATAGATAAATCACAGTCACAGTTACTGCTTTAACTGCTGTATTTTATTCACAAGGAAAGAAAGTCATTTTAGTGTGATGGTCTAAGAGGAAGTACTATTGCATCCATGCATCTCAACCATTACATAGGCCAAAACCTGTTATTTATGCCTCACAGTGCCTTGACCTGTGAGCTGTGGGTCTGTGGGCTGGTATCTTGATGAAAGCTCTCCTGTCGATGCTATCTCAGAGCTGCATTAACAGAGCTGGGCTGTGGAGTAGAGCTCTCCTCCTACCTGACCAGAGCCTGACGGGTCCCGACATTATACATCAGTTAGGGCCGGGTAGGGCCTGTTTTTTCATCAATAACTAGGGTACTGGCAGGGCTCAGGTATCACTAAAGTGATGACTAACATTTTAAAGCTGAGCCATTTGCATGTACTCTGCTGCGCAGCACAGTTATATCTGACTAAAATCCTAACATGGTGTCAGAAGAGCTTCAACCTCGTCAAATATAAGACAGTTGGAGTTTAGAGTGATGAAAAGTAGCTAACAGCTAACTGCTCTCTCATGTCTCTTTATTGAGCAGAGCAGCCCAAGCAGAGCTATTGCTATGAATAATCACAGACTCAGAATGCCATGAGCAGAGCGCATGCACAGCGAGCTGTGCGCAGGGAGCGAGTGACAGACAGAGAGGAGCAGCAAATGGATTTACTAACAGAGGAAGTTATTTCTGATTTTGGGTTTTGGGCAGGGCCTTAAATTTGGCAGAAGCAATCGGGCCTGGGTAGGGTAGGGCCTGAACGTCATGGGCATGGGTAGGGCTCGGGCTTAAAATGTATGCCTCTACTGTGGAGATTCATGCCTCTACTGTGGAGATTCAGGGCTCTACTGTGGAGATTCAGGGCTCTACTGTGGAGATTCAGGGCTCTACTGTGGAGAGGAAGTTGCTGTATGACTTGGCAGGCTGAGGTGACTGTACAAGACCTGATCTGGGAAAACACGCCTGCTGTCCGTCTGCACTGTGACTGTTCTGTACTGGAGGAAGATGGAGCTTGGCCAGTCAGCCAGTCAGTCAGTCAGCCAGTCAGTCAGTCAGTCAGTCAGTCTGTCAGCCAGTCAGCTAGTCAGTCAGCCAGTCAGTCAGCCAGTCAGCCAGTCAGTCAGTCAGTCAGTCAGTCAACCTGTCAGCCAGTCAGTCAGTGTGTAGTTCTGATGGCTGTTGTTACTGGTGTTGCCACACCTGGTGGAAGAATCAGAGGAAGCTCTCAGGGGAGAGGCCACAGGTTGGTGTTAGGATCAGAACACTGGCCTTGTGTTTTAAGAGTGGGAGAGAGAGAGAGAGGGGGGAGAGAGAGAGAGAGAGAGAGAGAGAGAGAGAGAGGGAGAGAGGGGAGAGAGAGAGAGAGGGAAAGAGGGGAGAGAGAGAGAGAGGGAAAGAGGGGGGAGAGAGAGAGGCAGGTTGAGTCTGTTTTGGGGCTTAAGGGCAGCAGTGTATAACAGTCTGTATTAAGCTGTTAAAGGTTGTTGGGTCTGTAGCCATGCCTTGAGACAGGTCATAAATCACTTAGATGGGAGCTATCGTATCAGTGTGAGTTCACTGGGCTGCCATTTTGGAGAGTTTGCATGTTCCATCCTGATTGATGATTCAGATTCACCAGGGGTCTGATCAAGAATAAAGCCGTATCACACTGGACTGTTAACACCTGGAATTTGTCAATCTGCTTTCCCTATGTGTGTGTAGGAGGGTGTGTATGTGTGTTTGTGTCTGTTTGTGTGTGTGCGTGCATGTGTGTGTGTGTACGTGTGCGAACCCCCACATGTGTACGTTGTGATGGAGTGTAAGCGGCAATGGGGTTCAGTATCAGCTTTCTAGTCTTGTACATGCTTACCCAGTGTGACACATCACAGGAACTGTTTCATGTTGAATGGTTACGACATACTCTGAAAACAAGGTGTGCTGGTGTGAGCATTTTTAAATGGAAGGGATTTAGAAAGTGCCTCTTTCCTGGAACTGGTGCCTCAGAGTCCCCCTGAGATTCCCTGTGGCTGCTGTGTGGCAAATCGTCAAGTTATTAATTGCCATCTTGTCGATTACTGTCAACATTTACTAGATTCACATGCAAAACTTAACCTACAAAAGATAATGATACAGTATTTATTTGTACAGAAACACTGACATTCAGTTCAAGCGGCAGCCTCTGAAGGGAAAGTCCAAACCCAGACCATGCAAGGTTTTTGAGGAGAGGATCATAGAGAAGAGCCAAGTGAATGGGGCACAGTGAGGTGTGACTGTAGCACTGACTGTGATCACGGTGGCACAACATTAGATTATGGGTTGGGATATAATCTGTGGGTGGGCGTCGTCAAACACACAAGCAGCAATTATCCTGCCAACATTTTATATCTTAATCACTGTTTCATAAAACAAAGAATAAAAACCTGACAGTTGAAATAGTTATCTTGCACATATCCATTTTATAAACAGCCTACTGTTGAACCCTCTCTGGCAAACACTCTGTGAGAATCTCCACCAGGCTTCATCTTCTTGTTTGCTTTAGATTATTTGAGGATTACGGATTGTGAAAAGCAGAGGAGTCAAGCACAGATCAGGGGTTTAAACAACCTCAACACTGCCATGTCATAACCCGCTCACAATCTAAACTTAAAAACATTCCATAAAATAACCATAACCTTCATAACTCCATCCTTGACTGAGGACTACTTGAAATGTGGTTGAGTTCTGGTTCAAGTTGAGTTCTGGTCAGTCTAAAAACAGGTTGTGGATCATAAGATCATAATGTGGCACTGTCGTCACGGTAAGGAGGAAGTGATGCTGTAGTGCCTCTCAGAACCCCTGCAGGGTGTGAGGGTCATCATGATCAGACAGCTGTGTTAATCCTCCCTGTTCCAGACTGATCTGTCACAGCCTCCACCATGAGAGACCTAACACAATGAGTCACAATGAGAGAGTGTGTGTGTGTGTGTGTGTGTGTGTGTGTGTGTGTGTGTGTGCGTGTGTGCGTGTGTGCGTGTGCGTGTGTGTGTGTGTGCGTGTGTCCGCGCGTTCGTTCGTTTGTTTGTTCGTTTGTTTTTTGAAATCACAGAACAATACAAAGTCATGTTCTGACCCTGTGTGTCCAACGAGGAGGAAGTGGAAGGTGTGGGCTCTGCTGGAGCCACATGGCAGATGAGGTTCAACAATTATCTTTCAGGAGTCAGATGTCAAAGGTGACTAATATGTGTTAAAATGCTGCTAGCAAATGGCTGCGAATGGGGTCACAACCTCACCATGTGGCGTCTCTCCCCCTCATGGCATCCGAGAACTCCCATTCCTGACTTAAATGTCTGTCATACACGCACACAAACACACACACACTCACACACACACACGTACATATGAACCGGGCTAACAATCCCAAACATGGGGGAGCTTAGAACAACAGCCTGCTTGCCTGTAAGTGACACCATGTGTGTATGTGTGTGAAGCCTGCATATGCCCAGAGAGGTAAAGATGAGGAAGCTACTAATCCCCTTTAATGTGCTATATATCGCATGTGGATTGACTCAGTGCCACTCAAACCCATGCCGTCTGCATAATTGTCATACCACAGAGATTAAATGATTGGGCCAGCTCCAAACCTCTTTAACCTCCTCTGAGGTCGTTGTCAGGGTAACAGAAAACAACTGCAACAAACTGAAGGCCACGTTCCAAACCATTCTACCCTGCTCTGTCTCTCTCACTCATACACAGATACACATAACTTGTTTACAGAGGATCCTGGATACTGTTTCGTTTTTTGTACTGAGAGTTAATCTCAAATGTGATTTTGATACTTTGGAATGTTAATTCGTTCCCAAATCGAGCTTATACAGTATAACTAAACAACATGTTTAATATACATCTGTGGTCTTGTTGAAACTATGTTTCATGCCTGTTGGAGTCAGAGCTTTGTGTTGATCTTGCAAACTCTTGCGTTCAGGGTTTTTTGTGTGCCGTATTGCTCTCTGTCAGTAGTTGTCATGGAGCGCATGTCCATGACTTGTAGACAATGACACTGAAGCAAATTATTGGTTGAAGAAAGACTCTTTATTGTATCTCTTCAAGGTAAAGTCAACAATCCTGAAACCAAAGAGAATGTTGGATTGAGTAGCGCATTCCGTTTGCCAACAATACTTTGACATAAGGCGCCAAAGTCGAGTGTTTGTTGACCACGCCAGTTACTAAAACAATGTAACTTTTAACAATGTTTCTATCGTGTATAAAGCTGCCCATTTAAACAAATATGATCCAGCAATGTTAAATATATTATTAGAATAACGATCAAAGTATTGGTAGAGTATAATCATATAATTTAACCTACCTTGTGTTTTTCTGAAGCACCGAACTGTTTTCTTGTTGAAGTGCTGGTGTGCATTATGCATGAGGCAAGTTAGTCTACGAGTCATCGATGACGGCCTACCAAAAGGTAAAAAGCCTCCTGAGGGGATGGGGGCCTGGGATTAAAAATAAAATATAAATACAGTATAAATATAGGACAAAACACAGATCACAACAAGAGAGACAGCACAGCACTACATAAAGAGAGACCTAAGACAACAACAATAGCATGGCAGCAACACATGAAAACACAGCATGCTAGCAACACAACATAACAACAACATGGTAGAAACACAACATGGTAGCAGCACAAAACATGGTACAAACATTATTAGGCACAGACAACAGCACAAAGGGCAAGAAGGTAGAGACAACAATACATCACACAAAGCAGCCACAACTGTCAATAAGAGTGTCCTTGATTGAGTCTTTGAATGAAGAGATTGAGATAAAACTGTTCAGTTTGAGTGTTTGTTGCAGCTCGTTCCAGTCGCTAGCTGCAGCGAAGTGAAAAGAGGAGCGACCAGGGACGTGTGTGCTTTGGGGACCTTTAACCTCTCTAGGGTATGTGGGACAGAATCGTCCCACCTAGTCAACAGCCAGTGGAATCGAGTGGCGCGATATTCAAATACCTTAGAAATGCTATTACTTCAATTTCTCAAACATATGACTATTTTACACCATTTTAAAGACAAGACTCTCGTTAATCTAACCACATTGTCCGATTTCAAAAAGGCTTTACAACGAAAGCAAAACATTAGATTATGTCAGGAGAGTACCCAGCCAGAAATAATCACACACCCATTTTTCAAGCTAGCATATAATGTCACAAAAACCAAAACCACAACTAAATGCAGCACTAACCTTTGATGATCTTCATCAGATGACACTCCTAGGACATTATGTTATACAATACATGCATGTTTTGTTCAATCAAGTTCATATTTATATCAAAAAACAGCTTTTTACATTAGCATGTGACGTTCAGAACTAGCAAACATACCGAAAACTTCCGGTGAATTTACTAAATTACTCGCGATAAACGTTCACAAAAAACATAACAATTATTTTAAGAATTATAGATACAGAACTCCTTTATGCAATCGCGGTGTCAGATTTTAAAATAGTTTTTCGTCAAAAGCACATTTTGCAATATTCTGAGTAGATAGCTCGCCATCACGGGCTAGCTAATTTGACACCCACCAAGTTTGGCACTCACCAAACTCAGATTTACTATAAGAAAAATTAGATTACCTTTGGTGTTCTTCGTCAGAATGCACTCCCAGGACTTCTACTTCATCCACAAATGTTGTTTTGGTTCAAAATAATCCCTAGTTATGTTCAAATATCCTCTGTTTTGTTCTTGCGTTCAAGACACTATCCGAACGGTGATGCGCGGATGCGTATCGTGACAGAAAATTTCAAAATATTACATTACCGTACTTCGAAGCATGTCAAACGCTGTTTAAAATCAATTTTTATGTGATTTTTCTCGTAAAATAGCGATAATATTCCGACCGGGAGACGTCTTTTTCGTTCAAAGACTGAAAATGTAAAATGGCCTCTTCACGTGCATGCGAGCGCCCGTCTCATTGTTCTCAGATCGACCACTATCCAAATGTGCTACTGTTTTTCAGGCAGGGGCTGCAAAGTCATCATTCAACGTTCTGGCGCCTTCTGAGAGCCTATGGGAGCCTTAGAAAGTGTCACGTTACAGCAGAAATCCTCTGTTTTCGATAAAGAGAGTATAGAAGGCCAAGAAATGGTCAGAGAGGGCACTTCCTGTACAGAATCTTCTCAGGTTTTGGCCTGCCATATGAGTTCTGTTATACTCACAGACACTTTTCAAACAGTTTTATAAACTTTAGGGTGTTTTCTATCCAAATCAAACAATTATATGCATATTCTAGTTTCTGGGCAGTAGTAATAACCAGATTAAATCGGGTACGTTTTTTATCCGGATGTGAAAATACTGCCCCCTACCCTAGAGAGGTTAACAGAATGTGATGGGTGTTTTATGTGGAGGATGAGGGCTGCAGTAGATAATTCAGATGGGGGGAATGAGGCCTAAGAGGGTTTTATAAATAAGCATCAACCAGTGGGTCTTGCAACGGGTATACAGAGATGACCAGTTTACAAAGGAGTATAGAGTGCAGTGACGTGTCCTATAAGGAGCATTGGTGGCAAATCTGATGGCCGAATGGTAAAGAACATCTAGCCGCTCGAGAGCACCCTTACCTGCCGATCTATAAATTATGTCTCCGTAATCTAGCATGGGTAGGATGGTCATCTGAATCAGGGTTAGTTTGGCAGCTGGGGTGAAAGTGGAGCGATTACGATAGAGGAAATCAAGTCTAGATTTAACTTTAGCCTCCAGCTTTGATATGTGCTGACAGAAGGACAGTGCACCATCTAGCCATACTCCTTAAGTACTTGTATGAGGTGACTACCTCAAGCTCTAAACCCTCAGAGGTAATAATAACACCTGTGGGAGGAGGGGCATTCTTCTTGCCAAACCACATTACATTTGTTTTGGAGGTGTTCAGAAGAAGGTTAAGGGTAGAGAAATCTTGTTGGACACTAAGAAAGCTTTGTTGTAGAGCATTTGACACAAAATCCAGGGAGGGGCCAGCCGAGTATAAGACTATATCATCTGCAATTAAATGGATGAGAGGGCTTCCTACTGCCTGAGCTATGTTGTTAATGTAAATTGAGAAGAGCGTGGGGCCTATGATTGAGCCTTGGGGTACTCCCTTGGTGACAGGCAGTGGCAGAGACAGCAGATTTTCTGACTTTATACACTGCAATCTTTGAGAGAGGTAGTTATAAAACCAGCCAAAAGACCCCTCAGAGACACCAATACATCCCACGAGAATGGAATGGTCTACCGTATCAAAAGCTTTGGCCAAGTAAATAAAAATATCAGCACAATATTGCTTAGAATCAAGGGCAATGGTGACATCATTGAGGACCTTTAAGGTTGCAGTGACACATCCGGAAACCAGGTTGACCGGAAACCAGGAAACCAGATTGCTGGTTTCCTGACCGGAAACCAGATTGCATACTCGAGAGAATACTATAGACATCAAGTATGCCAGTCAGTTGATTATTGACAAGTTGTTCCAACACTTTTGATAAACAGGACAAAATAGAAATAGGCCTATAACAGTTAGGATCAGCTTGATCTCCCCCTTTAAATAAAGGATGAACCGTGGCAGCCTTCCAAGCAATGGGAACCTCCTCAGAAAGCAGAGACAGGTTAAAAAGGTCAGAGATAGGCTTGGCGATGATAGGAGCAGCAGCCATAAAGAAGAAAGGGTCTAAACCATCTGACCCAGATGTTTTATGGGGTCAGGTTTCAGGAGCTCCTTTAGCACCTCGGACTCAGTGACTGCCTGCAGGGAGAAACTTTGTAGTGGGGCAGGGGAAAAAGAGGGAGATGCATCGGGGATAGTCGTATTAGAAGGGGTGGGAGATGAGAAAATGTTGGACGGGCAAGGAGGCATGTCTGAGTCAAATAAGAATCCTGACTTAATGAAGTGGTGATTAAAGAGCTCAGACATGTGCTTCTTGTCAGTAACAACCACATCATCAACATTAAGGGACATGGGCAGCTGTGAGGAGGAGGGTTTATTCTCCAGGTCTTTAACCGTTTCCAGAACTTCTTGGGGTTAGACCCACAGAGAACTGCTCCTTAAAGTAACTAACTTTGGCCTTCCGAATAGCCTGAGTGCTCTTATTTCTCATTTGCCTGAACGATAGCCAGTCAGCCTGAGTATGCGTGTGCCGAGCATTTCACCAAATGCAATTCTTGAGGTGGAGTAACTCTGCAAGATCACGGTTGAACCAGGGGCTGAACCTGTTTTTAATTCTCATTTTCTTTATGGGGGCGTTTGTTAACAATACCACTGAAAATATTAAAAAAGAAGGTCCAAGCGTCTTCGACAGAGGCGATCAAGCTGATTCTATACCATTTTACAGAGGCCAGTTCATGAAGGAAGGTTTGCTCATTGACGTTTTTTAGCAAGCATCTATGACAAATCAGGACAGGTCGTTTCACTGAGCAGCCATTACGAACACATGCTGTTAAACAGTGATCACTAAGGTCATTACAGAAAACACCAGACTGATACCTATCAGGATTATTTGTGAGGAAAACATCGAGGAGAGTTGCCTTTTCTGGGTGTTTGGAGTCATACCTTGTGGGATTGGTAATAATCTGAGAAAGATTTAATTGCTTTAGGACTTGGTCAGGTGGTTTAAGCATGTCCCAGTTTAGGTCATCTAGCAGGATAAATTCAGACTTAGTGTAAGGGGCCAGGAGAGAGCTTAAGGCAGGTAGGGTACAGGCCGGTGCTGATGGAGGATGATAGCACCCAGCAACAGTCAACAAAGAGCTATTTGAAAGTTTAATGCTTAAAACCAGCAAATCAAGCATCAGTATTCAAAACACTCTTCAGATGGCAACAAGATCATATTGTACAGCAATTTCATCAGGTAACATGAATACAAAGCCGGTTTATGTAAAACCGTTGTTTATGATACAGTATATGTCCATGGGAAATTACGCATTTATGGTAGAAATGTGTTTTGGGGCTATCATGATGGAACATTCCTAGCTGAAGGGAGTTCCTGGAAAGAATACTTAGGTGCTCCGTTGGCTTTTGCCTGGGATTGAGCAGGCTGGGCAGGTAACAGGTTAGCTAGAGTAGAGTTATACCTGAGTTTTGTTATAGGCAAAGAGTTGTTGCCGGAATAGTTTGTACTGAGAATATGTTTGAGTTATTCAAGTCTTTGTCAACGACCTGTTTGTTATTTTCTGTACAAAGTTTATTGGGAAATAAAAGTCTCTAAGAGAGGTGAGCACCAGAACATTCTGTCTGTCTCCTCACTGTCTGATCCGTCGCTTCGGTTACTGCTTTGTCTTTCGTCTGTCGTTGTGTTGCGTTCAGGGTTGTGTTTGTGGACCGTAGTGCTCTATGGTCTTGTGTTCAGAGCCGTGTTGCTCGGGCTGCCAGGCTTTGTCACATATCTGTGCTGTGATTCAGAGCTGTACCCACAGCAGAGGCCTTGTGTTTATGAGGTGTAGCTCGTAAACTCTCTAATGCTGTATTAACAATCACTTTCTTATAGAGGCGTTGCGTGTGGTTTTATGGAAACATGTATGTTAAAGAGACACATATGGAACTGAGTTTCTACACAGAGAACTCTTGTTTCTTCATTATCAGCTGCCTGGCAAGCTCAAGACAGTTCTGAAGTTCATGTGCAACTTGAGGTTTTTTCATTAGTCATGCCATTAATGTAAAAAAAGTAAAAAACGAGTGTTTTTGTTTATCAGCTATCTGATTGGTTACATTTGTTGCCCTAAATGTGGACCTGGAGTGTGAATGAATGCGTACAGAGAGAACTAGCCAGAGAAAGAAGAGAAAACACTTGAGATAAAGAATGAGGAAAAGTAGAAGAGACCCAGGAAGGATCGATAACAGGAAGGCAGATCATTCCTCAACAAACCCCAGACAGTGGGCAGTCCTTAAAAGGACATGGCGAGCAGCAGGATTGGCTGAGAGAGCTGACGCTGGATTGGCTCGTTAGGTTGAGTGACCTGCAGGGAATGGAGCAGGTTCTCAAATTAGGAAGAGAGTTGTTAGAGCTGACCTTCACAATACAAGAGGGAAGTGGAAGAGAGAGAGGGGTGAGCGGAGAGAAATACATGTAGAGTGGCGAGAAAGATAAAGAGGGAGAGAGATGAGTGTGTGCTTGTTAGTTGACAGCATGGAAACAGAGGTCTTAGTTATCCCCCATGTTTCCCTGGACAGAGGAAATGGTATGTTAAACACAGGGAAGCCTTAGCAGTTACACACTTTTGGGAATCACAAGTCAATCAACCACTTTGATTGAACCTGTCTTCCATAAGCAGCAGAGTGAGATACACAGACACTGACTTGGCCGTAAGTGGTGTGACTCGACACTGGGGAGATGACTGAATCCTCCTGAGAGAGGAGCTGAACCTGCCCTCTCCCTCCCTGGTCCCCCCCCCCCTGGTCCCCACACTGTCCCACCTGGTCCCCACCCCAGCACCCCTGGTCCCCACCCCCCCACGATCTGAGTGTCACGTTCTTTCACAATCTCTCTCTCTCTCTCTCTCTCTCTCTCTCTCTCTCTTACTTTCAATATTTTATTTCTGGATCAAAAATAGCTGGATGTTGTTATTCTAGGAGCCTGGTTCTGATAGGGAAGTCTCTGGATCAGTGGCCTGTGTTGCAGAGCTTTTATTGTGAAACAGAGGCTTTTATTGTGAAGAAGGTTTAGGCTGACTCATGCAGAGAGCAAGGGAGGCTGAGTCTGGCTGCTGACTGCTCTATATATGCGGCTTCGCTACCTGGCAGACCGGCAGAAACAACCACACACACACCTCCTGGGGAATACCTGAGCCGCAGACAGACATACTCACCTGGGCCGCGTCACTGAAGGTACTACTCTTTCTTACAAATTCTTTACAGAATCAGACACAACTTTTGTCAATTTAACACACTTCAGTGGAAGTTAGCGTTTATAGGGAGAGGGGAAGGGAGAGGGAGAGAGGGAGAGGGAGAGAGTGAGGGAGAGGGAAAGGGGGGAGAGGGTGACAAGCAAGTAGCAAGATGCTTTTCATTAACACTCAGTCAAGTTCAGTTCATTAGAGAGAGAGAAAACGATGTGAACACACCACATTAGCATAGGCACTGTTGCTTTATGCTGAGCTCACTGCTTCAATGAAAGACAGTGTTGCCATTGTTCTTTTTTCTGTGGTAAAACTTTGTGGGCTAAAACTGATCTCAAAATCAGTTAAAATCACAATCTGTCATTTATGCTTCTGAAGAACTAAAAAGGGTTGAATTGAGAGATGGAATGAAGGAGTACAGAATAAGGAGAGACACAAATGATAGAGAAGGAGAACCAGGAACACTTTTTCATAATTTCTGTCTGCTTTGCCAGCCCCTCAGACAGTTAATGTAAAAAGCATGTGTTGGAGTATGGATGTGTGGTTTATAGGACAGAGAGAGGCGGAGATAGAAACCCATTCATTTACTGGAAGTTCTGGGAAGTGGTTAGTCTGGAGAGGAGAGGGCTGGAGGCAACTGGCTGCTTTACTGAGGGTGATCGGGTCTATGAGGTTGATAAAGCGTAGTTGTGTGAGATGCTTTATTCTGGGTTGTGTCCGTGTTGTGTTAGTGGTGAAGGACCAGTTGTGTTTTTATATAGGTCAGTTGTGTGGTGCCACTTTGGGGTCTGATAGATTAGTTAGCACAATAGTGTCTGTCAGGCCAGAATAGTAGTGTCAGGTTTGGCTTTAGTCCTTCACTGGGTTCTCTTGTTTCTACCCCCTCCCTTCCCCTCACTTTCTCTGGCTCTCCTCCTCTTTCTCATTCTCCCTCTCCACTCCTGCTGCTAATCCCATTTGATGGCGATGTCTTTCCCATTCCAATCCCAGGAAGAATGTCTTGAGCATTCCTGCAATACAGAAAAACACTCTAACTGGGGGGGAGGAATGGAAGGAGGTAGAGAGGGGTGAGGGAAGGAGCGAGGAAGAGAGGGAGGAAGGGAGGGAGCTCACTGTTCATTCTCTGCACTTCTCACCTATTATTTGATTCTACATAAAATGGCTCCCAAGATAGACTGATTAAATAGAGGGGGGAGAGAGAGAGAGATGGAGGGGGGAGAGACATAACTTAAGGGGTTGATGGGAGCTGGAGCAACCCTGAACTGTTAGTCTGGTCAGAATGAGCCACACGCTCTGTGCAGTTGTTAAAGCGGGGGAAAGAAAACAGTCTGGTTCTGTTTTATGTGTTGTGTGTGCAATTAGAGCCAGAGAGGGAGAGAGGGAGAGAGGGAGAGAGGGAGAGAGAGAGATGATAATAACAACAACAAAAAAGTCATATTTTACTTTATGCCTTTCTGGTTTCCTTTGTTGTCTATATGAAAAATGTCAGGAACTACTCCTACCAATACAGAACCTCAAGTTGAACTGATCTAGGAGCTGCGTCTAGGGGGGTATGACATGTCCATGGAAAGGACTACTCCTACCAATACAGAACCTCAAGTTGAACTGATCTAGGAGCTGCGTCTAGAGGGGTATGACATGTCCATGGAAAGGACTACTCCTGCCAATACAGAACCTCAAGTTAAACTGATCTAGGAGCTGCGTCTAGGGGGGTATGACATGTCCATGGAAAGGACTACTCCTGCCAATACAGAACCTCAAGTTAAACTGATCTAGGAGCTGCGTCTAGAGGGGTATGAAATGTCCATGGAAAGTTGGACGGCTCCTCTGTCTCCTCTCTCTCTCCTGAGGAGGAGCACTCAGCCAAACCATGGGAGGAGGGATTAGGGAGAGCTGTATGAGTCGCTGTGAGTGAAGAGTTTGGGCCTGCATGGTGGTAAATTAGCCTGTGATGTGGGTCAGGTCAATGGGTTAATTCTGGTTCTAAACCTGACTGGACTGGAGGTTCGGCCAACATGCACCTCCATGTGGAAAAGGATATGATTTAGACTGATGATTTAGACTGTACTTTCATTCAAAATATCCAAATTGTGTGTGTACATGTAGGCCTACTTGTGTATGTACTGTCTCTGTTTGTTTTTGTGCGGTTTGTGTTTGTGTGCGCACAGCCCACACCTGTTTGAGGGCTTCACTTGAATTTGTTGATGGAAGTTTATCACGCCCACCAGTTGATCTCATCCAGTGATCTAAAGTGATGATGTCAAACATAAACATTCAGCTATCTTGCTGGGGGTGTTTGTATACAGGAGTCCTGTGAACTGTTATTGTAGCCCCTTACCGTAAACTTAACAAAGGACTTTAGTCTCCCCCTCCTCTAATACAACTCCACATGGTTGTCTAAAAAAGAGCTTTGTTCTTATTAGAGACCCTTGGTGACCAATGTATGTGTAACGACCTGCTACTTTGCTGTTGTAAATACAGATGTCATAGTGTAAACATGATTCTGCAGCGATAGGACACATCGTTATGGTGATTTTGGCCCATAGCTATAGGATTCCTGTTTCTTGCTACAGCCACCTGTGTTATGTGTCTCCACAACAGGAGAAGATACCCATTGATGGCACATCGATTCATCAGTATTTCCTTAATTAAAGTCAACCAAATAAGCAGTAGCTAGTGGTCAGTCAGGTAGATAACCAGCCAGTTAGTCAGAGTCTGTCAGTCTCAGTCAGTACAGTCAGTCAATATGTCAGACAGTGTGACAGACTAGGCTGTTTCTGTCATGGATCAGTCAAGTGCAGGTTGACGCACTGTAACAATGATGTAATGGGGCTGTGTTAATACAGGTGAGGGAAGTGTGAAACATGCTGTCAGGCACAGTGAGACACTGATCATACTGTACTGTCTGTCTGCTCATGCTTGTGGAGGTGTGTTTGACAGAGAGAGCGAGGTGTATTTGCATACGTGATTGCAGTGGGAGTCAGACTCAGGAGTCTCTGGTATTTTCCCATGCTCCTATTGATTTCACCCTGCGTTTCTGGATCTGGTCTGATAAACTCTTGGCCCGGGGCATGGTTTGGGCCCAGCATGTTGTTGTCACCACCTTGGTGTGTTTCCACTGTATCTCACACACACACACACAGCGGCTGTATTTGTTTTGGAGGTGTAATGCCAGAGCTCCATTCTGTTGTTTAGGTATATATCATTCATGTTTGATAAGGCCACACTTTTTAAAAGCTGTAGACTGGCATGGTGACGTGTGGTTAAACAGTGACACACACACAATCATAAACACACATTAATATGTAGGTACAAGTCTGATTGTGGGAAAATGTACAACTGTTGTTCAGACATTTGAGTAGATCAACAGCTTTTCACTTCTACATAGCTGGCTTGTACAGTATGTACACACAGTGCAGCAGGAAGCTTAGCCCCTTGTTGTTGTTTACAGAAAGAACCCCCTCATTATTGGCTATTTACACTCAACTACTTCCTGTCATCCCATGGTCGCTTCCTGTCATCAGTGAGTGCTGCTGGCGGAATCCCATAAACCCTTTCCCTCCTCTACTCCTAGTCAACCAGCGGCTAACCAAAGACATTCCCCGTACCCAAACAAGCGAGCTTGTAAAACCCAGCGATGGCTCACAGCTTGCATGGTGGCATGTCAGTCGTCAAACTGTAGATCCGTATATCTGTATAGACTTGAGGCTGTCATTGTCTAGGAAGCACAAACCAGTGACTGTGTGTGTAAACAGGACCTTTATAGACAGGTTGATTAGAGAGAGCATTGATTAAAGACAGCATGATTAGAGAGAGCATTGATTAAAGACAGCATGATTAGAGTCTACGGAGGAGAGGCAGCTCTGTGGCTGGCATGGTCTGTTTCAGCTTGCTCTGACTGCTACAACATGGTATGTTTCAGTTTGCTCTGACTGCTACAACATGGTCTGTTTCAACTTGCTTGCTCTGACTGCTACAACATGGTCTGTTTCAGCTTGCGCTGACTGCTACAACATGGTCTGTTTCAGCTAGCTTGCTCTGACTGCTACAACATGGTCTGTTTCAGCTTGCTTGCTCTGACTGCTACAACATGGTCTGTTTCAGCTTGCTTGCTCTGACTGCTACAACATGGTCTGTTTCAGCTAGCTTGCTCTGACTGCTACAACATGGTCTGTTTCAGCTTGCGCTGACTGGTACAACATGGTCTGTTTCAGCTTGCGCTGACTGGTACAACATGGTCTGTTTCAGCTTGCGCTGACTGGTACAACATGGTCTGTTTCAGCTTGCGCTGACTGGTACAACATGGTCTGTTTCAGCTTGCGCTGACTGCTACAACATGGTCTGTTTCAGCTTGCGCTGACTGCTACAACATGGTCTGTTTCAGCTTGCTACGTGGTGCTATAAAAGACATATTCAATTAACTCTTACTCAGACAAGCGGTGCCTGACTCCGTTAAGCTCAGTGATGCTGCTAATGTTTGCATGTAGGAACTGGAGTTAAAAAAACACCACCAGAATAATTGTATAATTGACGTGTTATTATGAGTGTAATTGAATGCTGAATGGTAAGTCAATCAAAAAGTTTTTCCTGAAGCGCTCTCTCATTGTGTTCAATGTTAAAGAATTTACACCCAGGAACCAGGCCAACTGAGTGGCGCAGTGGTCTAAGGCACTGCATCTCAGTGTTAGAGGCATCACTACAGACACCATGGTTCGAATCCAGGCTGTATCACAACTGGCCATGATTGGGAGTCCCATAGGGCGGCGCACAATTGGCCTACTATTGTCCGGATTTGGCCAGTGTAGGCTGTCATTGTAAATAAGAATTTGTTCTTAACTGACTTGCCTAGTCAAATAAAGGTTAAATTATTCTATATTTTTTTAATAAAGTATTTTTCAAGATGAGAGAAAAAGAGAAATAACATTTAACAGCCTATTAATACCTCCAAATGGAGGCTGAGAGAGAAGGATAAGGAGAAAGAAAGAGAGATTTAACTATAATGTAGCGTTACAGTTTGGAATGACAGAGCTGAGCTCTGCAGTTTTTTTCACACTGTAACTGGGTGTTGTGTGGGCCAGTTGGCTCAGCTCGGTACAGCACAACACTGGGCCGTTGGCATGGAGACAGAGAGCAGGACGGTTCCCTCCCTCCCTCCCTGCAAGTCCCCACTGCACCGCAAGACAGAGGAACAGACTGTCAGAGGAACTAAATGAATTAACATCAGTTATTTCAGCAGTTTCTGTCATTTATTAGCTGCTCACAGGAGAGAGAACGTTTTTACCAAGTATCAACTCAGAGCTTTGTACCTTGTAGAAATGCTGTCTACATACAGTAAGTGTAGACCTACAGTTTTGTTTCTTGTACCCCAGAGAGTCAGACTGGCATCTAGAAAACATGCAGTTGAGAACAGCTGTAGGAAAAGGCCCTTTCAGACTAAACAAGGCATATGGAGAGTTGAATGTTAATTGCTGTAAATGAATAGGCTGTATGGTTTTAAGTCAATGAACCTCCGCCTCTTTTAAATATATTTTGGAATGCTCCTCTTTTTGTTCCCAGAGTTGGTGACTAAATCAAGTCAAATGACCATGAGGATAAATTCACGGTGTTGTTGGCTCATTCAAGACTAACAGATCCGTCCTGTTCGGTTATTAATAGAGAAAGAGCTTGATTGAGAGAGATGGAATAGTTCTCTGAGTAATTTCATAGGTGGATGTTGGCTGGGCAGATGAGGTTGAAGACTGGACCATGCGGGGTCAAAGTGTCAGGGTTACATAGTGTCAGGCTGGCCCACACCTGCTATCCTGGAGGCAGACAGACCTTTTAAAGGACAATAAAATGATGGATGAAGCTGAACAATTACACTGTCTGATCTTCTCACTGACAATATGATGATATTATCTGACAAATTCTAATTCAATGGAAACATTGAAATGAAAGTAAAATGTCAGAGTTGACATACAATACAATTGGAAAGTTAGTCATATGCGGAAAGTGGGACAAATAAATCTTAATCATGTGATTGTCCTTTAGTAAAATAAGAAAGTGGAATTGGACTGTAGTAACTGTTCTATATAAAGAAAGAACACCTTTTAAGGCAAGGAGATGATGTCAGTCAGTCATAGCCGGCCAACATCTACTCTGCCTCCCCCATATACTCAGGAGAATTCTAGAGACCGGAGAAAAAACACTAAGACAACTTTTTGGATATATTTGTAAATTCAAACTGGGCAATGAGATTCTCTAAGATATTCTAGGCAGGCTGGAAACCATCAGGTGGGTTATTAACAAATGCAGGCACGTGGACAAACTGTTTAAA
Organism: Salmo trutta; assembly: GCF_901001165.1. Taxonomy (NCBI): domain Eukaryota; kingdom Metazoa; phylum Chordata; class Actinopteri; order Salmoniformes; family Salmonidae; genus Salmo; species Salmo trutta. The sequence continues at coordinate 27,733,604 of NC_042978.1, read as the reverse complement.
GGCTCTCCAAATGATTGAACGCACAACACAGGCTGTCCGGCAGGGAAGGAGTCTGTTGAAGAGAGAAAGACAGAGCGAAAGATAAAGCGCTGAGGAAATGAAGCGCGTTTCCCCTCTGTTTGAGCGAGCGGGTGAGGCGAGGAGAGGCGCTTCTGCCTCATGCGCTGAGAGAACATAGCCAAAAAAGGAATGAAAATGGTACAGAGGAACAGAGGAGTGGAAGCCGAGGCTGGCTCTCTCAGCAGATGCCAAACTATTCCTGTAAAAGTGCTCTTTTGGTGGAGGCTTGAATGTCCGACATTGCTGGGATTTTAAGGAAAACACATGGTGAAAAGTGCACTGCACTTTGTGCTAATTCTTATAAACTGTAGCCTACAACAGCACACAGGTTATGACAGGTTGGAGTGATTGAAATAATTAGTGTTTATTTGGGTCTGAAGTTCCACTGTTGATACACTCTTAGAAAAAAGGGTTCCAAAGGTTTCTTCGGCTGTCCCCATAGGAAAACACTTTTTGGTTCCAGGTAGAACCCTCTGTGGAAAGGGTTCTCTATGGAACCCAAAAGGGTTATTCCTGGAACCAAAAGGGTTCTTCAATGGATTCTCCTATGGGTTCTCCTATGGGGACAGCCAAATAACCATTTTAGATACCACATTTTTTTCTAAGAGTATACTAATGATGGGAGCATGTTTATTTTACCTTAATTTAACTAGGCAAGTCAGTTAAGAACAAATTCTTATTTACAATGACGGCCTAGGAACAGTGGGTTAACCGACTTGTTCAGGGGCAGAACGACAGATTTGTACCTTGTCAGCTTGGGTATATGATCTAGCAACCTTTCTGTTACTGGCCCAACATTCTAACCACTAGGCTACCTGCCGCCTTAACTGATTTGGAAGCATGTCGAATATCTGTCTTATGATGTTTTCACTGACACAACTGACATTTTATTGTAAAATGTTCACTACCTTTGTTTAGTTCTTAACATGTTATTTATTATTTTTTATTATTCTTTATTCAGGAAAACCCCATTGGCACCAGGGTCTCATTCTCAAGGGTGTCCTGATCACAGTAATACAACAAATACAATGTATAATAAAACAGCAATCAATACAATGTAAAATACAATTTTGAAAAATACAGAAAGAGGGAGAGGAGGCTGGGGGATGGGGTGTGGGGGCTGGACCCTCAGACAGAAAATGAAAAATAGCTGAAAAAAGTCTTCCTGATTATTCAGCATCTGGAACAGATTGTGAGAATGCAGGTCTAGTGGAGTCCTGATGACAAGGCATGTTGCTGTAACTATAGTCTTCTACCCAGGCTATCTGAAGGACTCACTACTAGTCACACTAAGACTGGGCATTAACATGAAGGTCTCTGACACATTGGGGTTTTATAGCTTTCCCAAAGACCCCTCTCCCCTTCTGCTACCCTGAGAAGATAACTCTTCCATTTCATGTGTGTCCTGGAGTTCCCACACTACAGTCCTGTTACAAGCCCCCAGATGCAAGTAAAAGATGTCCTTGTAATTTACCCCTTCAAAGCATGGATTGGACATAGGATGCGTAGTTTACTCGCCCCCCTTCTTTTCATTCCAGTCTACAATGTCACGTTGTATAAATGATTGGAGACAGGCGCAGGAATATGTGATAGGGGGTTTTAATACTCCACCAAAAATATACAACATGCAAAGGCATGGGGACGAAGCCCAAAACAAACATGTATACAAAAACACAGGGATGTAACCCAAAAAAAGAGTGAGGTAAAACCGCTAATAAATACAAGGGACGAGACCCGCAATACACTACCCGGGTGAGACCCGTAATAACCAATGCACAACAATACATGGGACGAGATCCGTAATAACGAGTACACAATACATGCAGCACGAATGTCGAAACAACAAAGCACAGGTACTCACAAGACCAACGGACATGGGAACAATAACCGACAAGGGAATGGTGAACAGAGCGCACATATATACAGTTATTAAATCAGGGAATTGGAGTCAGGTGTGCGTAATGAGACAGTTCAGTGACGCCTAGAGGCTGGTGACGTAGACCTCCGAGACTGGTGCACGGAATGAGCAGCAGTACCAGGGGAATCCGTGACAGTACCCCCCCCCCCCGACGGTCCATCAGGGCGCCGAAGTTGCGTGGGCGTCGGACGGGTCAGAGGTTTCGAACGCTCTTTCTTATTGGTCTATTAACTAATCTACAGCATGGTAAATCCATGAGGCGATCTTTTCAAACATCTCTTACACTAAAAGGGCATTATCATCATGTTCACAATTTCACAGTATTTCACTCACCGGACAGTTTATTAGGTACACCCATCTGGTACTGGGTCAGACCCCCCTTTGCCTCCAGAATAGCCTGAATTCTTCGGGCATATATTCTACAAGGTGTTGGAAACGTTTGTTGCTCAGTTGGTGTCAAGGGACCTAACGTGTGCCAGGAAAACGTTCCCCACACCATTTCACCTCCACCACCAGCCTGTACTGTTGACACCAGGCAGGATGGGTCCATGGACTGATGCTGCTTACACCAAATCCTGACACTGCCATCAGCATGACGCAACAAGAACCGGGATTCGACGGACCAGGCAATGTTTTTCCACTCCTCAATTGTCCAGTGTTGGTGATTGTATGCACACTGGAGCCACTTCTTCTTGTTTTTAACTGATAGGAGTGGAACCCGGTCTGGTCGTCTGCTGCAATAATCCATCAGTGACAAGGATCGACGAGTTGTGCATTCCGAGATGTCGTTCTGCACATCACTGTTGTACTATGCCATTATTTGTCTGTTTGTGCATGATTCTTTTCATTCTCCTTCAACCTCTCTCATCAATGAGCAGTTTTCTCCCACAGGACTGCCTCTGACTGGATGTTTTTCTGTTTGTTGCACCGTTCTCGGTAAACTCTAGACACTGTAGTGCGTGAAAAGCCCAGGAGGACGGCCGTTTCAGAGATACTGAATCTGGCACCTCACGTAGGTCACTCGTTTTGCCCATTTCTAACCTTTAATGGAACAGTAACTTAATGCCTCAATGCCTGTCTGCCTGCTTTATATAGCAAGCCACGGCCATGTGACTCATTGTCTGTAGGAACGATACATTTTCATGAACAGGGTGGTGTACCTAATAAACTGAGAGGTGAGTTTGACTGCACTGGGCCTTTAAAACGGTAACAATTTTGCTACGCCCCATGGCAAAATGTGTAGAATTACAGGAAATCAGTAGGATCAGTAACCTCCTGAAAGTCTTAGTTTCCCCACCCAGACCAGGCCGGGCCAGAAGTGATGATTGTACAGTGAGTAGACAGTATAGGAGGGCTCAGTGTGTGAAATCCTCAGGCAGCCATACCTCTGTGACAGAATACAATACTCCATCATTAGGACTCACCCCTGCCTGAGAACAAGATGCGACAGAGACGTTTTTGTTGTTTCATCACATTGCTCTTTAAGAGATGTGAGCCGCCACACCTTGTCCCTAGTGCAGTACTTGTCTAGGTATGTCTCTCTCCTGTCTGTACCGAAATCAATTACATTATTACAATGTAATTATCACGTATTTTATGACCATGCCTAGTCTTGTCCTTGACCCCGCAGAGGTCATCACACTGTTCAGCGTTTGTCATAATGGAAGACAACATTGGCAAAACTTCCTCACATTTTGTACTCCAGTCTCCTTTTTAATTTTTTTATTGTTTGATGTGGTTGTCGACAGGCTGGCCTTTCTGGAGCTATCAGTCCCTGTTCCCTGTGCAGTGGTTTCCTCCCCACTAATCAGCACTTTACACACACACACACATACACACACACACACACACACACACACAGATGGTAGCTCGGGTGGCTAGCTGAATTAACCACACCCCACGGTCCCCCTGAACCCTTTAACCTCAGGCCTGACAAGCTATCAATTCCAGGCTGGTGAAAAAACATCATTCCTGATCGAGGACCCCTGGACGGTCCAGTGCTGATGTCATCCCCACAACTCTGTGGTTTTCAACTACTCACAGTAACAGCCTGTAACTTTAGAACAATGTCTCAGCATGACTGGGATGCTCATTCTCTATGATTGTTAAATTGCCAATCACAATTGTCTATGTAATTTGCGTAACCAGAGAGAGACGGTGTATTGTGTCAGTCACGGGAAAATGGATGACAGCCGCATGCTTTCGTAACATTTCTACAACGTGCCTGAAACCTTGAAGCAGTGTTAACTCGTCCTGTCCAGCATTTTAGTGGGGTTGTGTCACCACTTCCGCCGAAGTCGGCTCCTCTCCTTGTTCGGCCGGCGTTCGGTGATCGACGTCACCGGCTTTCTAGCCATCGCCGCTCCATTTTTCATATATCCATTTGTCTTGTTTTCATTTCCCCAATGAAGCTACTTGTATTTAACCCTTTGTTTCCCATCATGTTTTGTGTGTAATTGTTTCATGTTGCTGTGGTGTCTTTTTACGCGCTTTACTTTTGTTATGTTCTGTGTTTATGAGCGCATTTGATTTATGTTGTGCTCTCGTTTAGGAACTTTAATAAAGTGTGCCTGTTTACATCACGCTACTCTTCTGCACCTGACTTCACCTCTTTTACACACGCTGACAGGCTGAGAGGATGTAGTGTGTTAGCGGGTATGTGTCCTCTGTGCTGATTGGTGACCTGGGGGAGAAAACTACTGCTGCCTGGCTCTCTAGGCATTTCTACATTTCTGCTGACTCAAAGATGTGGATATACAGTATGGAGTCTAGGCCTTTACTGTATGAATTCCATTGGTCCAAACTTTATGTTATGCTTCTGATCTGTGTGTGTGCGTGTGTGCGTGTTCCTGCTTTCATTTAGCTGACAAGCTTGTTTGAACTTTGTCTATTTTGTAGATTTTATTTTGTTTGACACGATGATTCACAGTGATCCCACTGCTCAGTAGATGATGCCCTTGTGTCCTTCCTTCCAGGAACGCAGAACAGTTGAAGCAGCTGCAGGATCAGATTATATTGGAACAGCAGGAAGCAGCCAATTGGATCCAACATCAGGAGCAACAGCAGGAAGTCCCGCCTCTGCCACAGCAGCCCCAGGAAGTGCCCTCTCCGCCCTCTCCTCCTCTTCCCCCTCCTCCCTCCTTCCAGGAGCTGGAGAGCAGCGCCATGCAGACCAGCACCTTCAACTACGCCCGGCCAAAGCAGTTCATTGCTGCCCAGAGCCCTGGGGGGACTGGCCCTATGGGGGGCTATGTCACCCAGTCCTCGGGGTCCTCTGGTTCCAGCCTGCCCTCACCCCTCTCCCCACCCACCTCACAAAAACCCTTCACCAGGGTTGTCCTGCCTCCCTTCAGTAAGGGCAGCAGCATTGAGTCTCAGTCACCTTCCTCTCCCTCCTTCCCACCTCCACCTCCTCCCTTCCTCAGTAGCAGCATTTCATCCTTGTCAGGCCCTGCCAAAGACTTCCCTCCACCCCCTCCTCCTCCTCCTCCACCCATCTCTTCAGCTCTTCCCTTCTCCCTCGCCCACTCCAACAGCTCCTCCCCCTTCACCTCCCAGCCCCAATCACCTGCTGGCTTCCTGGCCTCTGTCCTTCCAGCCACACCCACTAGCCCGTCCTTCAATGCCCTGGGCCTGCCTAAAGGGAACGGGACTATGTGAGTATCTATACACTGACTGTGCACACAGTTACACTGGCTCCCTGTGGGGCAGTACCCTATACTTTCAGACCCTTTCATTCCACAGTCAAATGGTAGTGCAATGTGTGCATATCAGTCAGTGAGTGACAGCCTGTAGCAGGTCTGTCTCTGTGGAGCCAGGCTGGCTCTCCCTCTCCCTCCAACCCCATCAGAACAGCCTGCCGCCTAGCAGCAGCTGGAGGCTGGAGGTCTGCTGCTAGATGGAAGATGACGTGTTTACATTCTTATACAGCATGTTTACAGCACAGAGACCAGCCAGGGCTATTACAGACATACACTCAACCTCAGCTCAGAGAGCACCGTCTCCTGAGGTGTGTGTGTGTGTGTGTGTGTGTGTGTGTGTGTGTGTGTGTGTGTGTGTGTGTGTGTGTGTGTGTGTGTGTGTGTGTGTGTTAATGTTTTGCCCATATTGAAAATATACACAATGACTTGTGTGAAGGGAGTGACAAAGTCAAGTAAACAGATATTTGAAGGGTTTATGCATAGCTGAGATTTCAACTCACACTGCTGCACTCCAAAAGGGTTCTGCAGGTGTTCCCATAGGAGAACCCTTTTTTGGTTCCAGGTAGAACTTTTTGGGGTTCCATGTAGGACCCTCTGTGGAAAGGGTTCTACATGGAACCCAAAATGGTTCTACCTGGAACCATAAGGGGTTCTTCAAGGGTTCTCCTATGGGGACAACCAAAGAACCCTTTTTGGGTTCTAGATGGAACCTTTTGGGAATTATTTCTCAAGTCAAAAAAGCCCCCCCGTCTCAGGCCAGTCCTGACTATGAGGCGGATGCACCCAGAGTGAGCTTGGTCATGTTTTTGTTTAGTTAAGTGATAGAGATCTGGTGTTGTGTAGATAATCCTGACTCTGATTTGTCTGATGATGCCTGGCTGGCTGGAGAAAACATCCACTATACTCTGCTGTCAAACACACTCTCCTCCTACAAGGCCATTCCACCCCCCCCCCCCTCTTTTTCATCAAGCCCTTTCCTCTGTCTGTTTTTCCCCTCACCATGGCATTCCTGCAGCAGGGGAGAGAGATAAGAGGACCCTGTGTAGAATGCTTGAGTTCTACAGATAAGGGAGAGAGAGAGGGAATGAGAGAGAAGGAGAAGGGGCTTATTCTGACTATCACAGGTTCAAATAAATCACAGTCAGTCCAACACACACACACACAAACAACAGATTATATATCATGATCTACTGTAGAACGACACAGCAGCCGCTATTGAGTAAAGTGGGTTTAAAGGTCTGGGATGCCATGTTCTAATCCCCTGGTCTGTTGTTGTGTTCTGTCAGGTAAAGTGGGTTTAAAGGTCTGGGATGCCATGTTCTAATCCCCTGGTCTGTTGTTGTGTTCTGTCAGGTAAAGTGGGTTTAAAGGTCTGGGATGCCATGTTCTAATCCCCTGGTCGATTGTTGTGTTCTGTCAGCAATGCTTTTCCCCGGAAGCAGTCCAGAGGAACCCCACGCCTGGCCTCAGACTCTGACATCCAGGGAACCAAGGATGCTGTCATTCAGGACCTGGAGAGGAAGCTACGATTCAAGGAGGAGCGCATGAGCAACGGACAACAGGTGTGTGTGTGTGTGTGTGTTACAGAGTGCCTTCACAACACTGTAGATGAATGTGTGTTTGTAGGTAACTAGGGAATGAAGCTGTTTTGTAACATTCATTAATACAAGCACTCCAAGTCAAATGTCAATCCTATTTAATTTCCAACCATTCATGCATACTACATAGCGTAACTATACCACAGATATGACCACAGGCATACATACTACATAGCGTAACTATACCACAGATATGACCACAGGCATACATACTACATAGCGTAACTATACCACAGATATGACCACAGACATACATACTACATAGCGTAACTATACCACAGATATGACCACAGGCATACATACTACATAGCGTAACTATACCACAGATATGACCACAGACATACATACTACATAGCGTAACTATACCACAGATATGACCACAGACATACATACTACATAGCGTAACTATACCACAGATATGACCACAGGCATACATACTACATAGCGTAACTATACCACAGATATGACCACAGACAAGCAGCTTTTTTGAGTCCAAAATATACTTTTGAAGTTGAGCGGACAAAAAATATTTTTCCATGTCATCCATTTCACAGTGTTAATAGTTTCATTAACAACCATTTATCTCAAGCAGACCATGTCTTAATATTTGTAACGAGTGTGTGTTGCTGTTGCGACTGACACACTAACCCCAGCTGACCCATTAATCGGTGCTTTCAGAGGTTAACCTATGAGGAGAAGATCGCTCGCAGGCTGCTGGGGGCAGACAACGCAGCCACAGTACTAAACACACAGCAGCAGGACGAGGAGCCAGTTACCCAGGTACGCTGCTACTGTAGGCACGCCAAGGAAGACCATCTGTGTGCTACACCTTAGCTCTATTATTGCATGTGTATGGCCCATATTCAGCTACACATTCAGTCATAGTTTGCAGTCACACACCAATGTGATGAAGTGTAAAATATAGGCTATAACTGGAAATATTAACTTACACATTTAGTCTTAAAGATTTACTAAACACAAAACCTCAGTACAGAACACACAGATTTGTTTCATTGACTAAAGCCAAGTCTCACTGCAAAGTAAACAGACTCTAGAAGTGAGCTGCACAGGGTTTGTCCTCTCATAGCTGCAGACAGTGGCGGTGGTCTTTAGGTCAGGCTGTTCTGTGCTGCTGTCCTGTAGTGATGTTGGGCTCTGGCTGCCTGGAGCCCCATGGGACTGAACCTGGTTCCCTGTCTGATAGAGATTTGTCTGGCCACTACTCTGCCTGAGGCTGTGAGTTCGCCTGAGAATAAAAGCCACAATTGCACCTTCCAATTCAGAGCAAATGATATGGAAATGTGTGTGTTTTGTGGAAATGGTGGTTACAGTCATAATGTTAATATATTGTATAAGACTGATCGTGCTGTTACACACTCTTTAGTGTGAATGCAGGTAATTACATGGTTGGACCTCAGGACATGACATCATACAGTAACACAAAGACCACACCTCTGTTCTTTTATCTTTTCACAGGATTCCAGTTCATCTGATATAGAATCTGTCCCTCAAAAGGTTATTCAAGCCTCTTTCTCTCCTTCCTTCTCTTCTCTGCCTCTCGTTTTCTGACTCACTGTGTGGTCACTCCCCAATCTTAAGCCGTTCAACAAAGCCACACTGATAATGATGATATCAGATGTGTTCACACACCCTCTGACTGGAGCAGGATCCGACCTTGAAACCTGGGAATGAACTGAGGATAACTAAGACATACATTACTGTTCAAAACTTTGGGGTCACTTAGAAATGTCCTTGTTTTTGAAAGAAAAGCAAAGTCTTTGTCCATTAAAATAACATCAAATTTATCAGAAGTACGGTGTAAACATTGTTAATGTTGTAAAATACATTTTTTTTATGGAATATCTACATTGGCCCATTATCAGCAACCATCACTCCTGAGTTCCAATGGCACGTTGTGTTAGCTAATCCAAGTTTATCATTTTAAAAGGCTGATTGATCATTAGAAAACCCTTTTGCAATTATGTTAGTGCAGCTGAAAACTGTTGTCCTGATTTAGAAGCAATAAAACTGGCCTGGCCTTCTAGGCAGAGTTGCAAAGAAAAAGTCATAACTCAGACTGGCCAATAAAAAGAAAAGATTAAGATGGGTAAAAGAACACAGACACTGGACAGAGGAACTCTGCCTAGAAGGCCAGCATCCCGGAGTCGCCTCTTCACTGTTGACGTTGAGACTGGTGTTTTGCGGGTACTATTTAATGAAGCTGCCAGTTGAGGACTTGTGAGACTTCTGTTTCTCAAACTAGACACTCTAAAGTACTTATCCTCTTGCTAAGTTGTGCACCGGGGCCTCCCACTCCTCTTTCTATTCTGGTTAGAGCCAGTTTGCGCAGTTCTGTGAAGGGAGTAGTACACAACGCACGAGATCTTCAGTTTTTGGCAATTTCTCACATGGAATAGCCTTCATTTCTCAGAACAAGAATAGACTGACGAGTTTCAGAAGAAAGGTCTTTGTTTCTGGCCATTTTGAGCCTGTAATCGAACCCACACATGATGATGCTCCAGATACTCAACTAGTCTAAAGAAGGCCAGTTTTATTGCTGTGCTAACATTACATCTAAGTAATTTAGCAGACACTCTTATCCAGAGTGACTTACAGTAGTGAATACATACATTTCATTTCATGCATTTCTTTCTTTTTTTTTTTTACTGGCCCCCCGTGGGAATCAAACCCACAACCCTGGCATTGCACACACCATGCTGGCACTGCAAACACCATGCTCTACCAACTGAGCCACAGGGAAGACCATAATTGCAAAAGGGTTTTCTAACGATCAATTAGCCTTTTTAAAATGATCAACTTGGATTAGCTAACACAACGTGCCATTGGAACACAGGAGTGATGGTTGCTGATAATAGGCCTCTATACGCCTGTGTAGATATTCCATTAAAAATCAGCCGTTTCATGCTACAATAATCATTTACAACATTAACAATGTCTACACTGTATTCCTGATCAATTTTATGTTATTTTAATGGACAAAAAATGTGCTTTTCTTTCAAAAACAAGGACATTTCTAAGTGACCCCAAACTTTTGAATGGTAGTGTACATACATTTGACAAAAAACTGATTTAAACAGGTTCATTCATGGTTCTGTTATGGTCATTGTGGTGGTTACATAGCTTTTGACCAGCTGTAGTCTTCAGCCAGTGCTGACTGTACCCAATTACTGACCAATGCTCTTCATGATAAATCGAGTAAGCATGTCCAAGGCTTTGTCACTGTACATGTCTGGCACTTTTAAAGGTCCAATGCAGCGTTTATCTAAATATCAAGTTATTTCTGGGGAACAATTAAGTACCTTATTGTGATTGTTTTCTATTAACATTGTACAAAATGAATTAAAATAGAAATAAAAATAGCTTCTTAGCAAAGGCTGAAAACTAGCTGTTATTGGCAGAGAGGTTTGGAACCCTCTTTCTTATTGGTCTATTAACTGTAACAGTATTATTCCAACCTCATAGTGTGGAAATGTATATAAAACACAAGAAATTCAAATGCACTGGGACTTTAATGTATATGTTGATTAATTTAGTGTGTGTTAATTTACATCTAGATGTTCCGCTAGCGGAACACCTGCTCCAATATCCAATGATGGGCGTGGCGCGAAATACAAATTCCTCTAAAATCCGAAAACTTCAATTTTTCAAACATATGACTATTTTACAGCATTTTAAAGACAAGACTCTCGTTAATCTAACCACACTGTCCGATTTCAAAAAGGCTTTACAGCGAAAGCAAAACATTAGATTATGTCAGCAGAGTACCCAGCCAGAAATAATCAGACACCCATTTTTCAAGCTAGCATATAATGTCACAAAAACCCAGAAGACAGCTAAATGCAGCACTAACCTTTGACGATCTTCATCAGATGACAACCCTAGGACATTATGTTATACAATGCATGCATGTTTTGTTCAATCAAGTTCATATTTATATCAAAAACCAGCTTTTTTACATTAGCATGTGACGTTCAGAACTAGCATACCCCCCGCAAACCTCCGGTGAATTTACTAAATTACTCACGATAAACGTTCACAAAAAACATAATTATTTTAAGAATTATAGATACAGAACTCCTCTATGCACTCGATATGTCCGATTTTTAAAATAGCTTTTCGGTGAAAGCACATTTTACAATATTCTCAGTAGATAGCCCGGCATCACAGGGCTAGCTATTTAGACACCCACCCAGTTTAGCCTTCACCAAAATCAGATTTACTATTAGAAAAGTTTGATTACCTTTCCTGTTCTTCGTCAGAATGCACTCCCAGGACTTCTACTTCAATAACAAATGTAGGTTTGGTCCCAAATAATCCATCGTTATATCCAAACAGCGGCGTTTTGTTCGTGCGTTCTAGACACTATCCCAATGGTAAATAAGGGTCGCGCGCATGGCGCATAACGTGACAAAAAATTTCTAAATATTCCATTACCGTACTTCGAAGCATGTCAACCTCTGTTTACATTTTAGTCATTTAGCAGACGCTCTTATCCAGAGCGACTTACAGTAGTGAATGCATACATTTCATACATTTATTTTTATTTATTTTTTATTTTTTATTTTTTTATTTTTTTTCTGTGCTGGCCCCCCGTGGGAATCGAACCCACAACCATGGCGTTGCAAACACCATGCTCTACCAACTGAGCTACAGGGAAGGCTACAGGTTTAAAATCAATTTTTATGCAATTTATCTCGTAACAAAGCGATAATATTCCGACCGGGAATCTGCGTTTCGGTAAAAAGAGGGAAAAACAGAAAGGCGGGGGCGGCCAGTGCACGAGCATGAAGCCCTTTGTCCTCTGATAGACCACTTAGCAAAAGCGCTCGTGTGTTTCAGCCAGGGCTTTGAATTACGTCATTCAGGTTTTTCCCGGGCTCTGAGAGCCCATTGGAGCCGTAGGAAGTGTCACGTAACAGCAGAGATCCTTTGTAATGAATAGAGATGACAAAGAAGGGCAAGAAATGGTCAGACAGGGTACTTCCTGTACAGAATCTTCTCACGTTTTGGCCTGCCAAATGAGTTCTGTTATACTCACAGACACCATTCAAACAGTTTTAGAAACTTTGGAGTGTTTTCTATCCAAAGCTAATAATTATATGCATATTCTAGTTTCTGGGCAGGACTAATAATCAGATTAAATCGGGTACGTTTTTTATCCAGCCGTGAAAATACTGCCCCCTAGCCATAAGAGGTTAATTGGTCACTTTTGATATGTTAATCAAATATCGGAGCATGCATGAGTTTGTTCCCAACACCACCCCGACATGAGATACTAATATGAACATGGTTCACTGTCATTAGAACTATGAGATGAACCTGCTGCTGTGTGTGTTACGTGTCACATGTCCTATATATCTCTGGTTTGTGTACGTGCATGAGCGAGAACGAAAAACTGATCAAAACTGAGAAAACAATAAGAATTTACAGGCGGGGGAGAGAGAGGAAGAGAGAGCGAAGAAGAGAGAGAGAGAGAAGAAGAGAGAGAGATATCAGACTCCTGCAGCTGTGTCTTGGGCATGTAATTATCTGTCAGTCAATTCACACTACTCTCCAGTTGCTTCTGCCTCAACAGCTCGAGCCAGGATGGTGAGAGATTGAGATTGAAGGAGGAATTGAGAGATAGGAATAGACAGAAAGAGGGGAGGAATAGAGAGAGTTGAGAGGGAATAGGGAGAAACTGGGTATACGCAAGCTGATGGGGAAAAAGGAATTCCTTAACTCATTGTTCTTGAATGAATAAATCAATGAATTCATGCATGAGTGACACAAAATGCTCATGGCGGAGTGTGCTTCTTGTTCATCAGATTTTTCTGTGATCCAGTTCCTCTGTGATTTCAGTCTCTTCCTGTAGTTGTGATGATGCTCTTTGAACTCCGTCTCCCAGGGTTAACCCTGCTTCCGCTCTGTGTGCTCTGCAGGAGTACAAGGTGTCCAGCTTCGAGCAGCGCCTGATCAGTGAGATCGAGTTCCGTCTGGAGCGCTCTCCAGTGGAGGAGTCTGATGACGATGTGCAGCATGACGAGGATGCCACCGGCACCAGGGTGGTGCCCTTCTTCGACAGCAAGCTCAAACACTACAAGGTGTTCGAGGGCATGCCCGTCACCTTCTCCTGCAAGGTCATTGGAGACCCCAAGCCAAAGGTCAGAGGTCACACTGATCAGCCGTTCTTAATGTCAATATTACTGTCACTTTATTCAGGGTGTATTGTTGTATGGTGTAAATGTTTAATGTACCAACATACAGTATTGTTCTGATAATTGGGAGTTGAGGATGTGTAGTGTTGTTAGTAGGAGGTTGAGGTACATGTACAGTGAGTTGCTATAAGGGCCAGGCTTGGTGTACTAACATCTGTGAGTCCACCACTGCCTATCCCTAGCTCATAGGGCTTCTGTAATGACTGGGTGATGACAGGCATCAGATAAACGGAAGAGAGAGAAAAGGAGAGGACCGATAGACGGGGGATTGCAGTATAATATAATAATATACTCTCTTTTCTCTCTACTCCTATAGGTCATTGTGTAACTCTGTGTTGTGTCTATCCTGTCCACTATAGATCTACTGGTTTAAGGATGAGAAGCAGGTCATTGTGTAACTCTGTGTTGTGTCTATCCTGTCCACTATAGATCTACTGGTTTAAGGATGGGAAGCAGATCTCTAAGAGGAGTGAACACTACAGGATCAGCCGCGACGCTGACGGGACCTGCAACCTCCACACCGCCGCCGCCTCATTGGACGATGACGGCAACTACACCATTATGGCTGGTAACCCTGAGGTGAGAACACCTGACCCACCCACCCAACACACACAGGACCTGACTGACTCATATCCCATGTACTCTCTGTTTAGAGCCAAATAGCATTCTAGTTTGCTCTGTTTTTTTGTTAATTCTTTCCAGTGTGTCAAGTAATTATCTTTTTGTTTTCTCATGATTTGGTTGGGTCTAATTCTGTTGCTGTCCTGGGGCTCTGTGGGGTCTGTTTGTGTTTGTGAACAGAGCCCCAGGACCAGCTTGCTTAGGGGACTCTTCTTCAGGTTCAGCTCTCTGTAGGTGATAGCTTTGTTATGGAAGGTTTGGGAATCGCTTCCTTTTCGGTGGTTATAGAATTTAACGTCTCTTTTCTGGATTCTGATCATTAGCGGGTATCGGCTTCATTCTCCTCTGTATGCATTATTTGGTGTTTTCGTTGCACACGGAGGATATTTTTGCAGAATCTATTTGTCTCAATTTGGTGTTTGCCAAGAGTGTGCAAAGCTGTCATCAAGGCAAAGGGTGGCTATCTGAAGAATCTCAAATATAAAATATATTTAGATTTGTTTAACACTTTTTTTGGTTACTACATGATTCCATTTGTGTTATTTCAAAGTTTTGATGTCTTCACTATTATTCTAAAATGTAGAAAATAGTCAAATAAAGATAAAACCGTTGAATGAGTAGCTGTTCTAAAACTTTGGACTGGTAGTGTATATGTTGTTGCTGTTTGTTCTTTGTTATAGAGCCAAAAAGATTGGAGAAGTGGTTTATCCATACATCTCCATTTTGGATAGATAGCTCTTTGTGTTGTTGTTTGTTTCGTGTTTTCCAATTTTCCCAGAAGTGGTTAGAGTCTATGGATTCTTCAATTACATTGAGCTGATTTCTGACGTGCTGTTCCTTCTTTTTCCGTAGTGTATTTCTGTATTGTTTTAGGGATTCACCATAGCGAAGGCGTAGACTCAGGTTTTCTGGGTCTCTATGTTTTTGGTTGGACAGGTTTCTCAATTTCTTTCTTAGGTTTTTGAATTCTTCATCAAACCATTTGTCCTTGTGGTTTTCTGTTTGACATGTTTAGATTTGATAGGGAAGCTGAGATGTCAAATATACTGTTTAAGTTTTCTGCTGCCAAGTTTACACCTTCACTATTACAGTGACATGTTTTCTCCAGGAAGTTGTCTAAAAGGGATTGAATTTGTTGTTGCCTAGTTGTGTTTTTGGTAGGTTTCCACACTACTTTCCTTCCATCTATAGCGTTTCTTAATATTATTCAGTTCCTTTGGCTTTGATGCCTCATGATCTGTTCAAGTGGACAGTGATTTTGCTGTGATCTGACAGGGGTGTCAGTGGGCTGACTGTGAACGCTCTGAGAGACTCTGGGTTGAGGTCAGTGATATAGTAGTCTACAGTACTACTGCCAAGAGATGAGCTATAGGTGTACCTACCGTAGGAGTCCCCTCGAAGCCTACCATTGACTATGCACATACCCAGTGTGTGACAGAGCTGCAGGAGTTGTGACCTGTTTTTGTTGGTTATGTTGTCGTAGTTGTGCCTAAGGGGGCATATGGGGGAGGGAATACTGTCACCTCCAGGTAGGTGTTTGACCCCATGTGTGCTGAGGGTGTTAGGTTCTGGAAATTATTCATTTCCCCCAACAGGATGGAGTAGCTGTCTTCATTAAAGTATGGGGATTCTAGTGGGGGATATAGGTAGCACACAGGAGGACATTTTTCTCTGTTGAGATCATTTCCTTTTGAATAGCCAAATGTAACATTTTCTTGTTTTGATTAATTTAATAGAGTGAGTTAGGTCTGCTCAACCAAATTTGCCGCAGGTCTGGGAGAGTGTCTCGCAGGTCTGGGAGAGTGTCTCGCAGGTCTGGGACTGGGAGAGTGTCTCGCAGGTCTGGGACTGGGAGAGTGTCTCGCAGGTCTGGGACTGGGAGAGTGTCTCGCAGGTCTGGGCGGGGTGTCTGTTGAGCTGTTGCTCCTGTGTGAGGTGTTGAGGGTGGTGTCCTTAAGGGTCCAGGCGAAGGTGGGCACTGCTGCCTTGTATAGATGGACCTGGTCATAAAGGCTGTTCAAGTCCAGGATGGAGTGGTGGTTCAGGTAAACATTTGGTTTTGAGGCACAGTCACGGGAAATACTGGCGTTTACCTGCTGTATGTTAGCAGGGTGGAAGTGTTTTTGTGGTAGCAGGGTGGAGATAACCTCTCTCTATCTCTCTCTCTCTCTCTCTCTGTCTCAGGGGAGGGTGAGCTGTACTGGAAGGATGATGGTCCAGGCAGTGAACCAGAGGGGGAGGAGCCAGCGCTCTGCACCTGGACACATCCGCAGGTAAGGCCACAATGACTGACAGAAACAATGACTGACAGACACAATGACTGACAGACACAGGGAGTGGAAGGACAAACAAACACTGTTGGCTATTATTCATAATTAATAATGGGCTTTAGAAATGTGCAGGCAGTGTTCTTGCTGGCTATTATTTGCCATCTAGACTGCCTTTATGCATCAGTACTGTGCAAGTACAGACTCACACTCATTCACAATAAGTGGTCAATACACCAGGTGTATGAACATCTGTCCTAAGATACCGCTATTATAAACTATTAAGAGTTATGGGCATATACAGGGTTTACAGTACACTTATGTTAACATTAGTGTGTATTAAATCAAACCTTTTGTGTTGTTGACATTTTTATATTAGTTGAATAGTGTAGTGTGAGTGGGCGGAACCTGTTGGTTCTTGATCTGTTAGATTGCTATGTGCAACCTCTCCCACATATAATAACTGTCACACACACACACACACACACACACACACACACACACACACACACACACACACACACACACACACACACACACAAAATCAATCCAATAACCTGATCTGATCCACTCCCAGATAAGGCTTTCATATCCGGTCTGCCTGAGTGAAGCTTTTTAAGATATCCATCAGAGCCTCCCTCTCTCTTCATCTCTCGCCTTTTTACCTTTTGTCTTCCCTCTGCTCTTTATTTTCTTCTCTCTCTCTCCTCCCCCCTCTCTCGCCTCAGACCTAGGTCTCGGTCCAGAGACAGTGGTGATGAGAACGAGAACATCCAGGAGCGTCACTTCCGCCCCCACTTCCTGCAGGCGCCTGGTGACCTCATCGTCCAGGAGGGCAGGCTCTGCCGGATGGACTGCAAGGTGAGACCACGGCCCCTGAACACTGAACACAGCCCTTCTTGACCTCAAACTACAGCTACACCTTTAGGATTCTACCATTGTTGGCCTGTTGGTTAGGGAGGAGTGTGAGGCTTTTAATTACTGGAAGCATTACAGATTCTAAGAATTCAAAAAAGGAACATTCCAACTTTCCAAAATGAACCCTGGTGTTGAGCACATAGTAAATCATAGAAAATGGAGGAAAGGAGTGCAGATCCACCCTCAAATTCTCTCTGTGTCAGTGATGAGGAGTGTCTGCGGGCCTGAGAAAGGCATCCTCCCTATGCATTCCATATACTGGAGAATAAATTATTGCGGCTATATATTTAATCTCCTCTTCCATGATGAATGGCTCAGAGTGAGTGAGGAGAGGAAATGCTAGTGTCATTTTGCTAGGATTAAGAGGATTCACTCTCTCACTCGTTCTGCCATTATTTCTCCCTCCACACTTTCCCTCCCTCTGTTTTCTCTTTCTCTGTGCCTTCCCTTTTCTCTGTTTCTCCCTCGGTCACTAATCGTTCCTCTGCAGCCTGCGGCAGTCAGACAATTAGAAAACTATGTTACAAAACTGTAATAAAACCTAACAGCACCATACACGGAATTCACACGCTATAACAAGACTCTTTTTATACTCGTCAAAAAATAAACTTAGTGAGTCTCCAATGGCCTGGGGCTCTTAATGTCAATGATATTTATAAACAATATTTATTTCCAAATAATTTGTAGTTTTCATACTTTCCATGCACAAAATGGACTACAGGAAGTGTACTACATGGATGCTGGACCATGTTCAACAACAAATTACTTAATTCTACTTCTAGCACTTAATACACTCAAGGCCGGATACATGCACACGCACGCACACACACACACACGCACACACACACATAGGTGGGCTCTACCGTGCACAACTGAAGGAGGGGCAGGTGTAGGGTTTCTCTGGCATGCAGTGGGTGCTGAAAAGAGAGGCAGGTCCTTTCACAGGCCAGGCAGTTCCCATGAGAAAACATGCATGCGACTGGGAGACTCCAGACAAACGACAATAAAACACTGTTGATCTCACACTGCAGACAGAGACACACCATAATACCATACTCACAATGCAAATAAATACCAGCACATTTACCCTGCAAATAAACACTGTCATGCTCCAGCTCCAGATTCAAAACATTACATTGTATAAATAAACACAATGTGATGAATGAGTTATTGAGTGTTTGTTGTGTTCCCTCTTTAGGTGAGTGGCTTGCCCACACCAGACCTGATCTGGCAGCTGAATAGTCAGACCATCCGTCCTGACTCTGCCCACAAGATGCTGGTGAGGGAGAATGGCGTCCACTCGCTGGTCATCGAGCCCGTGTCCAGCCGTGATGCAGGCATCTACACCTGCATCGCCAGCAACCGCGCCGGACAGAACTCCTTCAACCTGGAACTCATTGTCGCAGGTAGACACCCATACAGTACATATGTGTATAGGCATAGACAGATGAACAGCATTGAAACATTGTCACAATAAAGTACCCATAATATTTCAGATGTCTTCAGATATAAAGACCCTTTGTCTACTTTTAGTTGTTGATTCAAATAATGTAGTACTTATCACTATACATCATAGTTTGATATATGATTGACCTTGGTCTCTCTCGTCTCTAGCCAAAGAGATGCACAAGGCCCCTTCGTTCATCGAGAAGCTGCAGAACACTGGTGTTGCCGAGGGTTACCCGGTGCGTCTGGAGTGCCGTGTGTCGGCTGTTCCCTACCCACAGATCTTCTGGAAGAAAGAGAATGAGTCTTTCACGCACAACACAGACAGGATAAGGTAAGACAGCACTACCATTCACCGTCTATGGCTTGTATTACATAAATCCAAAAGAATACCAATATTATTGGTAAGCAGCCTCTCTAAACTGGAGATGCTTAATGATAAAGATATTGATGATCTGACAACATTCGGTGAAACTCGGGCCTAAGGGTGTGTGTTGAACAATTTTTTTCCCAGCATGCACCAGGACAACTGTGGCTATCTGTGTATGATCATTCAACCAGCCATGAAGGAGGACGCTGGCTGGTACACCGTGTCGGCCAAGAACGAGGCTGGCATTGTGTCCAGCACTGCACGACTCGATGTCCACAGTAAGTCCACCAGACAAACACACAGGACCAAATGTAAACCGCAAAAGAATCAATATCTATATATACTCCTTCCCCCTCTTTCCTCTCCTCAGCTCAGTGGCAGCAGCCCAACACTCCCAAGCCTAAGAAGGTGCGTCCGTCGACGAGTCGCTACGCAGCGCTGACAGAGAGAGGACTGGACGTGAAGGCAGCCTTCTTCCCTGACTCCAGCCCCCTGCAGCCAGGAGGCCTGGTGGAGAGTGATGACCTGTAGAGACCAGCGAGGGCACCACATGCCCAAACAACTCCCTAATGTAATTCCTTAAAACTGACCCATGACCCCAGTACCACCAGCACCAGCCCTGTTCCACCCCGTTCTCCCCAGACATAGGGGTAAATGTAACCCCCTCCATCCGAGGTGTTTTACGACAAGGCCACAGATACCTTTCTGGAAGATGGATGACGGGCAATGTGACACCCCATAATATCTCAGTGTCAATCATACATGGATCCCAATTTAGGATCAGATGGTTCCATTTTGTCAACCATAAAAGCAGAGGAATCTACCCTGAGTGGCCATTGAAGTTTATTTTCGATTGTAAAACTGCCATTACCACACAAAAGCGGGTTCACCTCTTAAGTGGCTGAGGTATCTCACATGATCTCTTTGTAAAGATTATAATTGAAGGTTTAAAGTTAAAGTTGAAGGTAGCATTATTATGCATGTTACAATGTTGCCATTTGTAATGCTGTATCTAAATGGATGATGTTTTATGAAATACTCCCTCAAGAAAGGCACCAAATTGTAGGGGCAGAGATATGTAGAAACGGGACAGACTTTGGATCTGCAATGGAAAGTCCAAAGCATGGGAGCAGCACGTCATGTTTCCCTGGACTGTTGAGTGACAAAGGAGAGACAAAGTTATTATTTTATATGGGTATCACAGCATAGTCTGGGTAATATAGCACAATATGGATATCAGCAGTGTCTAATTGTTTTGGGTTATAAGTAGCACAATACCCTAGATATCAGCATTGTCGGGTTCAACATTTATCATAATTACCATAGATATTGCACAAGGCCGGGCCTTACATACTTTTCGCTTCTGTTTTTTTTGTCAGGTCAAATGACCTTGGAAGTTAAAACTGTTTAGTAACTTTAGATGAGTTGTGAAAAAGAGAATGTTGGCTGAATGATGCAGACACCGTTGAGAGCTTTGTGTTACCATAGTAACTTCAGTGATTGATTGATGGAAAGAGAGGTCCGTGACATGCTAGGAGGTACTGGCATGTGAAGGTTGACTGGAACAGGGACAGGATGAGGGGTTGTCCTGGGCCAGGAGGCCCACAAGAACAGTCACTTCAACGCTTGTGAACTGTGTGATCCGTGAGTGGGAGACGTCAAGGACAGACAAAAGCAAGTTTTTTAGAATGGAATTCAGTGTGAGAAGATGACAAAGCAGTGGATTATGATGATGAAATGATGGTGTTGATGATTATGAAAATGACTGTTATGACAGATTCTGGAGATCATTTATTTCCTTTGATGGTTTCAGTTTAAAATCTTCACAAACACATGAGACAGTCCTAAAAATGGCTTCAGTGGATTGATCACACACTACAGATGATCTGCTTTATTTTTGTATGAAAAAAACTATTTCCTTTCCCAAGAAATTTGACAAATTCTATTAGTGATTTTTTTTCTTCTCAAATGTTCAATGACAAAACATAATCCTGTCTGCATTAAAATATCATACTATATTGCCTTAAAAGATCACTTGGGCCTATTTCAATCACAATATCTATCCATATTTTTCTGAGGCACTTACACCAAATGACAAGTATTTTTGACAATTATAAACTGTTTAGAAGGGAGAATATATGCACAGAATTGTATTGAAATAAGTAATTATATATTTTATTTCACTACTGTATTACCAAATGGGCATATTTTGCTGTATCTGTTCAGATCATGTTTCATCCTGCCATTACTGTGGTCACTCACACAAACATATACGACACCTTTTTGATTTATATGCCAATCTGTGCCTGTATATGGAATGTTCTCCTGATATAATGTTAGTTTATGAAAGATAATAAAAAATCAAAGTCTGGAGTTACTGTGTTTATGTTGAGTAGAGACCCTGGACAAATCAATTCCACACCAATGTACTCAGCAGCCATATTATCCATCACAGGGAAAATTCCATTCTTTATTGAAAAAGCTTATTGGATTATATTTTACCTTGATCCCAGGTTTAAATTGTCTCCACCTTGGTCTTAGGTTAAAGAACATCACAATGATTACAGTTCACAAGGCAGACAGCAGCTGAGCCAGATCCATGAAGGCTTCTAATGGCATGTACATGTATGTGACTGGTGAGTACCAGCTGTGTGAGGGGACTAGGGGACTGGGCAGCACTCTCCAGTGAGGCACAATGTTTATCCACTGGAGGAAATAACAGATGAGATACCATTTCAAATCTCTGCAATACCATACTGTACTGTCTTTAGTCATCCTATTTAGCTAGGATTGTTTGCCAAAGTAGGCTGCAGAGCTGTCAGACTAAATCATTTTACTCGTTCTTCAAAGTAGATAAGGCCTACTTTCACAAACGGCCTCTATCAACCTCGACGTGTTGCACATTCCTCTCTCATGCGGTCTGTGTGCATCTAACCTAACGTACAGTAGCAGGCGTAAAAGTGTATGCGTCTCTGACCCGTGCAGGTAAGAACAGGTGAAATGGATTATGGTCATTGTAGTTAATTACCACATTTCTGCGCTGAACTACGTTGAATATTTGCTTAACCTCTCTGGGCCAGTGGGACGCCCACCTACTCAACAGCCATTGTAATCCCGTGGCGCGATATTCAAATACCTTAGAAATGCTATTACTTCAATTTCTCAAACATATGACTATTTTACACCATTTTAAAGACAAGACTCTCGTTAATCTAACCACACTGTCCGATTTCAAAAAGGCTTTACAATGAAAGCAAAACATTAGATTATGTCAGCAGAGTACCCAGCCAGAAATAATCAGACACCCATTTTTCAAGCTAGCATATAATGTCACATAAACCCAAACCACAGCTAAATGCAGCACTAACCTTTGATGATCTTCATCAGATGACAATCCTAGGACATTATGTTATACAATACATGCATGTTTTGTTCAATCAAGTTCATATTTATATCAAAAACCAGCTTTTTACATTAGCATGTGACTAGCATGTGACTAGCATTCCCACCGAACACTTCCGGTGAATTTACTAAATTACTCACGATAAACGTTCACAAAAAAACATAACAATTATTTTAAGAATTATAGATACAGAACTCCTTTATGCACTCGCTATGTCCGATTTTAAAATAGCTTTTCGGTGAAAGCACATTTTGCAATATTCTGAGTAGATAGCCCGGCCATCACAGGCTAGCTATTTTGACACCCACCAAGTGTGGTACTCACCAAACTCCGATTTACTATTAGAAAAGTTTGATTACCTTTGCTGTTCTTCGTCAGAATGCACTCCCAGGACTTCTACTTCAATAACACATTTTGGTTTGGTTCCAAATAATCCATAGTTATATCCAAATAGCGGCGTTTTGTTCGTGCATTCAACACACTATCAGAAGGGGTAAGAAGGGTGACGCGCCCGATGCGTTTCGTGACAAAAAAAAATCTAAATATTCCATTACCGTACTTCGAAGCATGTCAAACGCTGTTTAAAATAAATGTTTATGCTATTTTTCTCGTAAAAAAGCGATAATATTCCGACCGGGAGTCGTTGTTTTCGTTCAAAGAGAGAGAAAGTAAACATGGTGTCGGCTCGTGCACGCGCCTCCAGTCTCATTGTCCTCAGATCGACCACTATCCAAATGCGCTAATGTTTTTCAGCCATGGCCTACAAAGCCACCATTCATCGTTCTGGCGCCTTCTGAGAGCCTATGGGAGCGTTAGAAAATGTCACGTTATGCCAGAGATCCCCTGTTTTGGTTAGAGATGATCAAGAAGGCCAAGATATAGTCAGAGAGAGCGCTTCCTGTTTGGAATCTTCTCAGGTTTTGGCCTGCCAAATGACTTCTGTTATACTCACAGACACCATTCAAACAGTTTTATAAACTTTATGGTGTTTTCTATCCAAATCAAACATTATATGCATATTCTAGTTACTGGGCAGGAGTAGTAACCAGATTAAATCGGGTATGTTTTTTATCCGGCTGTGCAAATACTGCCCCCTATCCCCAACAGGTTAATGAAACTCCATTCACCCCGGCCTCCCACATAGCTCTGGACTTGATTTCTCTAGTGAATGACTTGATTTAATTCTCTCTAGAGAAACGGCGCGTTGGGCTCCCCCCCAAAAATAACTCAATGAAATTCAAGTAATTGAACCGACGTCGGTCAATTAGCTGTTTAATTAAAAAAAATGAAATTTTGCTTAGCACTAATTTCCTCACATTCAAAGGCAAGGTGAATCAGAATTAAAAAGTAAACTCCAAAATCAGTTAAAAAACGACATGAGCTTGAGTAGACGAAAAGCTGATTAAAAAGCAGATATTAAAAATCTGATTAAAAGCAGATATTTCTAAAAAGCAGATATTTAAAAACAGATGGTCCATACCCCTCCCCCAGCCCGGCTGTCATGTCAGTCCCGAGGAAACCTAGCAGAGAGAAGAGAAGGGAGGGACAGGATCAGGAGAGAACTAAAGTCGAGCTAAGAGAACAGTGGAAACTAATATCCTAGGTACAGTACAAGACTGTTTCTAATTTAGCATGCCAATGACGGAGATGACAGAATCATAAACAGACTAGGGCAAAGGCTAGGAGTTGAGGAGAATAAGCAGACAGATGAAAGAGAGAAACAGTAAAGAAAGGAGGAAGAGACAGTTCCATACATGGAGCCAGCAAGTTAACCCTGATGTTTCGCGAGGCCACCTTATTGGCCAGAGAGCGAGAGAAGCCCTCCAGACCTGCTTTACTGGCACTGTACACACACTGACCTGCGTTCCCCTTCAACTCCACCACAGAGCCTACAGTACACACACTGACCTGCGTTCCCCTTCAACTCCACCACAGAGCCTACAGTACACACACTGACCTGCATTCCCCTTCAACTCCACCACAGAGCCTACAGTACACACACTGACCTGCGTTCCCCTTCAACTCCACCACAGAGCCTACAGTACACACACTGACCTGCGTTCCCCTTCAACTCCACCACAGAGCCTACAGTACACACAGATCACATGAACACACTAATTGGGTTAACTCAAGGTAAAGTGAAGTGGGAAATTATGTTTATTACCTGGACCACAACCACCACCTTGTGGCCAAACTGCAACATTGAATGCATCTGATATCTCAAATAATGACAAGGGGCTGTACATGCAGTAACAGTACCTATGTTGACAATGGCCACTCCCTGAGTGTGGAGCATGCTCCGTAGTGCTGCCTTGCAGCTCAACATGCTCCCCAGTAGGTTGGTATGAAGCATAGCCACCATGTCTTCTAGCCTGGTCCACAGTAACAGACCATCCCTGAACACACACACACAGGATATGGACGAGTTGTTAAAAAAAGATACGTTTTTACACATGCAAGCTCACCTGCTTGAGACTGCCATGGGAGTCCTGAAGGTATGAAACGAACCTATACGAGTACTGATTCATTCACAGTCACACACCTGTTGGTGCCTAGCTGCATTGACCAGGTATGAGATGTTTCCACAGGTCTTCAGGATAATCCTAAACGTCTTCTGCACTTCCTCTCCTTTGGAGACGTCACAACAAAAGCCCACATGGTCAGCTAGAACATGAAAGATTGATTTAGCATTAGGTAAACAGAAAATTACAGCTGTATTTAATTAACAACAGTAGTTAGTGTGGCATTAGGCTCATCATCTGGTTTTGAAAATGTGAACAGAAGATCCCAACAAACAGGTGCATGACACCCCTGCAGGTATTATACCGTACCTCCATCGCGGGACGCCACAGTGGCCTGAGTAGCATGCTAGTTCCTGGACGCCACAACAACCCTGCAGCCTCTCTCTACCAACAGCCTTGATACAGCCCTGCCAATGCCCCTGGAGCCCCCACACACCACACACAGCCTGGACATGCCCCTGCCCTGCAGGAGACCAAAACACAGCGCAGAGTAAATCAAAGATGAGATGACATAGGCAAGTGGCTTCAGGGGCAGCCTGGTTTAAGGTCTACTGAACCCCCTTGACCTCTCAGAGCACTCACTCCCCTGAACCCAAGCAGCCCACGCAGACAGACAGTCACTTCCCTGCACTGTCTGTGTAGATCATGTGTCAAACTCATTCCACGGAGGGATGGAAAAATATCTGCGGGCATTCGGTCCTCCCTTGTTCTTAATTGATGAATTAAGGTCACTGATTATTAAGGAATTCCCCTCACCTAGTTGTCTAGGACTTCATTGAAAGGAAAATGAAGAAAAAAAACAGCACACCCTAGTCCCTCCAGGGAATGGGTTTTACACCCCTGGTGTAGGTGATTTAACAGCTAGCTATAGCTAGCTATGCTACCAAAATCATTTTAAAGAGTTCTGAGGGAAATGTCACATTTTCACGCAACGCTGTTATGGTTTAAGATGGATAACAATTTGGTATTTCTCTCTATATAATTATCATAACGTGAGTATACGTCAGTTGGTCATTGGCACACTACACACATGGAGGTCGCCATTTGTTCTATAGTGTGTTTATTAATTCAACCACATGGGGGAACAAGAGACACTCACATAAATCTCACAGCTAGTGCCAGTGGCCCCTCACAGGTAGCTGGACCTACACACATCTGAAACAAACCAAACCAGAGCCTGTCCGCAGTATATAAATGACGATAAAATCTAGGCTAGGATTAAGATTGAGCTAGGGGTTAAACATAGGCTAGGTCAGCCCTTACCCTAGCTTCATGTCAACATCCCAGTTCAAGCCGAACCCTAGTCTCATTGCCATACCTCCAAAATCAAGTCGTTGTCAAGTCTGGTTAGGGATGAGGCTACCTAACCCTAACTCTAGCTTCATGTCCACATCCGGTTCAAACCTAACCCTACCCTCAACCCCAACCCTAACCTTTTATCCTACGTTCCTCTTTGGACCCGTAAGGTTGTCTCTGTCTGACTCTCCTTCTGACCCAAGGTCCAGAAGCCCGGCTCAATGTCACCAGTGAAAAACAATAGACAAACACAGCTGGACGGTTTGAAACATTTGGAAGTTGTTCAGGATTTATTTGCTGTCCTCAGTGATTGGGTTACAGGAGAGTAAAGAAGAGAGGGTAAATCACAAGCTGATGTTTGACCTGTCTTATGAGCTATACCCTCAGATGGAAAAACACAGATGTAAGAAAATAAAAATACAAAAACTGTTGAGCAACATTTTTTAGGTGTTGACTGAAATGTATTATGCATTGTATGGAGAAAGACAGTTTGTGTGTGTGTGAGACAAGGCTTAATTTGTATTCAGATCATCATCCTAAACATCATGACCTCATTTTCCTCCTTCACACTCCTGTAGTCTAATGACACATGTAAACACAGACACACACTTTCTGCAGTCTTCCTCACCATATATACAGTATACACACACACACACTTTCTCTATTTCTTCTTGCATAAATACATTCATTTTTGCTGTATGCTCCAGAGTCTGTGACCTTGTATCAATCCATAAACACTATCACTCTTGGTCACATCTACAGATATTTACACCGCCTCACTCAGTAATATGAATATATAATGTATCTAATAGACTTACCCACCCCCACCTCCTCACCAACATGTATTGTACACAAACACACATTTACACTGTTTGTAGTAGAGCTAATGATTCCCTCCTTCTCCAGGAAGGCCCGGTCATGCCAGAGCAAGGCTCATTGATTAAACAGACACCTCATTAATCTGTTAGAGTACCCGATACCATTAGATACCAGAGAGCAAAGTGAACCAGACAGTCAGAGTTAACAGGAGAGAGGGAAAAGAGAAGCCAACAGAGCCAAGTCAGATGAAAAGCAAGCAATTCTCTTTATCTCAATATCCATCTCTTTGTCCCTGTATCCCCCATCGGGCCACCTAGCCCCTTCTGTCCACCACAGTCATACTCACAAATTGGAATAAGCGATCTCCATGGCAACCCATCATCTGGATGAAGCATACCAGTGTGACCTCAGAGAGACCCTGTCAGCTCCTTTAGACATTATCCAGCTGAGCATCACCACACACACAGACAAGAGACTGCATGACTCACCTACCTCACAGAGCACCACCTTAAGAGTTTATTGCATTGTGGGAAAAGCAGACACAGCAAGGAGCTATTCTCCCGGTAATAAAGGCATGCATTGTTATATAGACTCGATGTAGTATTTGGCTGTTGGGGTTTGTGTTTGACCTCCATTTTAAGTGAAAACCAGGCTTTACCTTTGTATTGTGAACTGATCTCTGTGTTTTGTACACACAGTTTTTTTCAATCACTTTGGTTCACAAGTATGTAGTAAGTTTTCTTAACTCTAAGCACAAATATCAAAATAGATTATCAAAATGGTTTGTTCCAAATCTCTAAGCACAATTGAATGAGTACACAAATTCACAAAATCACTTGTTCTTTGCACCAAATCACCCTTCCATATTCAATCGAAGTATCTTCTTTTCAAAATGCAATACTCACTTATATCATTGTCTTCTCATTTGTTAATACAATTAACTCTTAAAACTGCTATCAAACTGCTCAAAACGGATAACTACTGAACCAAAACGCACTGCTGAAATTCCTGGGTTATATATAACAATATACAGTTGTGGCCAAAAGTTTTGAGAATGACACAAATATTAATTTCCACAAAGTTTGCTGCTTCAGTGTCTTCAGATATTTTTGTCAGATGTTACCATGGAATACTGAAGTATAATTACAAGCATTTCATAAGTGTCAAAGGCTTTTATTGACAATTACATAAAGTTGATGCAGAGTCAATATTTGCAGTGTTGACCCTTCTTTTTCAAGACCTCTGCAATCCCCCCTGGCATGCTGTCAATTAACTTCTGGGCCACATCGTTACTGATGGCAGCCCATTCTTGCATAATCAACGCTTGGAGTTTGTCAGAATTTGTGGGTTTTTGTTTGTCCACCCGCCACTTGAGGATTGACCACAAGTTCTCAATGGGATTAAGGTCTGGGGAGTTTCCTGGCCATGGACCCCCCAAAAAATCAATGTTTTGTTCCCCGAGCCACTTAGTTATCACTTTTGCCTTATGGCAAGGTGCTCCATCATGCTGGAAAAGGCATTGTTCGTCACCAAACTGCTCAGAGGATGTTTTGGTACCATTCATTATTCATAGCTGTGTTCTTAGGCAAAATTGTGAGTGAGCCCACTCCCTTGGCTGAGAAACAACCCCACACATGAATGGTCTCAGGATGCTTTACTGTTGGCATCACACAGGACTGATGATAGCACTCACCTTGTCTTCTCCGGACAAGCTTTTTTCCCGGATGCCTCAAACAATCGGAAAGGGGATTCATCAGAGAAAATGACTTTACCCCAGTCCTCAGCAGTTCAATCCATGTGCCTTTTTCAGAATATCAGTCTGTCCCTGATGTTTTTCCTGGAGAGAAGTGGCTTTTTTGCTGACCTTCTTGACACCAGGCCATCCTCCAAAAGTCTTTGCCTCACTGTGCGTGCAGATGCACTCATACCTGCCTGCCGCCATTCCTGAGCAAGCTCTGTACTGGTGGTGCCCCGATCCCACAGCTGAATCAAATTTAGGAGACGGTCCTGGCACTTGCTGGATTTTGTTGGGTGCCCTGAAGCCTTCTTCACAACAATTGAACCGCTCTCCTTGAAGTTCTTGATGATCCGATAAATGGTTGATTTAGGTGCAATCTTACTGGCAGCAATATCCTTGCCTGTGAAGCCCTTTTTGTGCAAAGCAATGATGATGGCACGTGTTTCCTTGCAGGTAAGCATGGTTGACAGAGGAAGAACAATGATTCCAAGCACCACCCTCCTTTTGAAGCTTCCAGTCTGTTATTCGAACTCAATCAGCATGACAGAGTGATCTCCAGCCTTGTCGTCGTCAACACTCACACCTGTGTTAACAAGAGAATCACTGACATGATGTCAGCTGGTCCTTTTGTGGCAGGGCTGAAATGCAGTGGAAAAGTCTTTGGGGGATTCAGTTCATTTGCATGGCAAAGAGGGACTTTGCAACTAATTGCAATTCATCTGATCACTCTTCATAACATTCTGGAGTATATGCAAATTGCCATCATACAAACTGAGGCAGCAGACATTGTGAAAATTAATATTTGTGTCATTCTCAAAACCTTTGGCCACGACTGTACAGTGCATTACAGCCTTATAAAATTGATTCCCCCCCCTTCAATCTACACAAAATACCCCATAATGACAAACCAAAAACAGGTTTCTAGAAATGTTTGCAAATTTATATTTAAAAAACCTGAAATATGCCATTTACATAAGTATTCAGACCCTTTACTCAATACTTTGTTGAAGCACCTTTGGCAGCGATTGGAGTCCACCTGTGGTAAGTTCAATTGATTGGACATTGTTTGGAAAAGCACACGCACCTGTCTATTTAAAGGCCCCACAGTTGAGAGTGCATGTCAGAGCAAAAACCAAGCCATGTTGTTGAAATAATTGTCTGTAGAGCGCCAAGACAGGATTGTGTCGAGGAACAGATCTGGGGAAGTGTACCAAAACATTTCTGCAGCATTGACGGTCCCCAAGAACACAGTGGCCTCCATTCTTAAATGGAAGAAGTTTTATTTATTTTATTTATTTATTTCACCTTTTATTTAACCAGGTAGGCAAGTTGAGAACAAGTTGTCATTTAAATAAAGCAAAGCAGTTCGACACATACAACAGAGTTACACATGGAGTAAAACAAACATACAGTCAATAGTACAGTAGAAAAACAAGTCTATATACAATGTGAGCAAATGAGGTGAGATAAGGGAGGTAAAGGCAAAAAAGGCCATGGTGGCAAAGTAAATACAATATAGCAAGTAAAACACTGGAATGGTAGATTTGTAGTGGAAGAAAGTGCCAAGTAGAAATAGAAATAATGGAGTGCAAAGGAGCAAAATAAATAAATTAATAAATACAGTAGGGGAAGAGGTAGTTGTTTGGGCTAAATTATATATGGGCTATGTACAGGTGCAGTGATCTGTGAGCTGCTCTGACAGCTGGTGCTTAAAGATAGAGAGGGAGATAAGTGTTTCCAGTTTCAGAGATTTTTGTATGTTCGTTCCAGTCATTGGCAGCAGAGAACTGGAAGGAGAGACGGCCAAAGGAGGAATTGGCTTTGGGGGTGACCAGAGTGATATACCTGCTGGAGCGCGTGATACAGGTGGGTGCTGCTATGGTGACCAGTGAGCTGAGATAAGGGGGGACTTTACCTAGCAGGGTCTTGTAGATGACCTGGAGCCAGTGGGTTTGGCGACGAGTATGAAGCGAGGGCCAGCCAACGAGAGCATACAGGTCGCAGTGGTGGGTAGTATATGTGGCTTTGGTGACAAAACGGATGGCACTGTGATAGACTGCATCCAGTTTATTGAGTAGGGTATTGGAGGCTATTTTGTAAATGACATCGCCGAAGTTGAGGATCGGTAGGATGGTCAGTTTTACGAGGGTATGCTTGGCAGCATGAGTGAAGTATGCTTTGTTGCGAAATAGGAAGCCAATTCTAGATTTAACTTTGGATTGGAGATGTTTGATGTGAGTCTGGAAGGAGAGCTTACAGTCTAACCAGACACCTAGGTATTTGTAGTTGTCCACATATTCTAAGTCAGAACCGTCCAGAGTAGTGATGCTGGACGGGCGGGCAGGTGCGGGCAGCGATCGGTTGAAGAGCATGCATTTAGTTTTACTTGTATTTAAGAGCAGTTGGAGGCCACGGAAGGAGAGTTGTATGGCATTGAAGCTCGTCTGGAAGGTTGTTAAGTGTCCAAAGAAGGGCCAGAAGAAGTATACAGAATGGTGTCGTCTGCGTAGAGGTGGATCAGAGACTCACCAGCAGCAAGAGCAACATCATTGATGTATACAGAGAAAAGAGTTGGCCCAAGAATTGAACCCTGTGGCACCCCCATAGAGACTACCAGAGGCCCGGACAACAGGCCTTCCGATTTGACACATTGAACTTCATCAGAGAAGTAGTTGGTGAACCAGGTGAGGCAATCATTTAAGAAACCAAGGCTATTGCGTCTGCCGATGAGGATGTGGTGATTGACAGAGTCGAAAGCCTTTGCCAGGTCAATGAATACGGCAGCACAGTATTGTTTCTTATTGATGGCAGTTACGATATCGTTTAGGACCTTGAGCGTGGCTGAGGTGCACCCATGACCAGCTCTGAAACCAGATTGCATAGTGGAGAAGGTACGGTGGGATTCGAAATGGTCGGTAATCTGTTTGTTGACTTGGCTTTCGAAGACCTTAGAAAGGCAGGGTAGGATAGATATGTCTGTAGCAGTTTGGGTCAAGAGTGTCCCCTCCTTTGAAGAGGGGGATGACAGCAGCTGCTTTCCAATCTTTTGGAATCTCAGACGACACGAAAGAGAGGTTGAACAGGCTAGTAATAGGGGTTGCAACAATTTCAGCAGATAATTTTAGAAAGGGTCCAGATTGTCTAGCCCGGCTGATTTGTAGGGGTCCAGATTTTGCAGCTCTTTCAGAACATCAGCTGACTGGATTTGGGAGAAGGAGAAATGGGGAAGGCTTGGGCGAGTAGCTGTGGGGGGTGCAGTGCTGTTGACCGCGTTTGGTGTAGCCAGGTGGAAAGCATGGCCAGCCGTAGAAAAATGCTTATTGAAATTCTCAATTATAGGGGATTTATCAGAGGTGACAGAGTTTCCTATCCTCAGTGCAGTGGGCAGCTGGGAGGTGTTCTTATTCTCCATGGACTTTACAGTGTCCCAGAACTTTTTTGAGTTTGTGTTGCAGGAAGCAAATTTCTGCTTGAAAAAGCTAGCCTTGGCTTTACTAACTGCCTATGAAAATTGGTTTCTAACTTCCCTGAAAAGTTGCATATCACGGGGGCTGTTCGATGCTAATGCAGAACGCCACAGGATGTTTTTATGTTGCTTAAGGGCAGCCAGGTTTAGAGAGAACCAAGGGCTATATCTGTTCCTGGTTATATATTCTTGAATGGGGCATGCTTATTTAAGATGGTGAGGAAGGCATTTAAAAAAAATAACCAGGCATCCTCTACTGACGGGATGAGGTCAATATCCTTCCAGGATACCGGGGCCAGGTTGATTAGAAAGGCTTGCTCGCTGAAATGTTTCAGGGAGCATTTGGCAGTGATGAGTGGAGGTCGTTTGACCGCTGACCCATTACGGATGCAGGCAGAGGCAGTGATCGCTGAGATCTTGGTTGAAAACAGCAGAGGTGTATTTAGAGGGCAAGTTGGTTAGGATGATATCTATGAGGGTGCCCGTGTTAACAGCTTTGGGGTGGTACCTGGTAGGTTCATTGATAATTTGTGTGAGATTGAGGGCATCAAGCTTAGATTGTAGGATGGCTGGGGTGTTAAGCATGTCCCAGTTTAGGTCACCTAGCAGCACGAGCTCTGAAGATAGATGGGGGGCAATCAGTTCACATATGGTGTCCAGAGCACAGCTGGGGGCAGAGGGTGGTCTATAGCAGGCGGCAATGGTGAGAGACTTGTTTTTAGAGAGATGGATTTTTAAAAGTAGAAGTTCAAATTGTTTGGTTACAGACCTGGATAGTAGAACAGAACTCTGCAGTAGATTGCAACACCGCCCCCTTTGGCCGTTCTATCTTGTCTGAAAGTGTTGTAGTTAGGGATGAAGATTTCAGAGTTTTTGGTGGACTTCCTAAGCCAGGATTCAGACACGGCTAGGACATCCGGGTTGGCAGAGCGTGCTAAAGCAGTGAATAAAACAAACTTAGGGAGGAGGCTTCTAATGTTAACATGCATGAAACCAAGGCTATAACGGTTACAGAAGTCATCAAAAGAGAGCGCCTGGGGTATAGGAGTGGAGCTAGGCACTGTAGGGCCTGGATTCACCTCTACATCGCCAGAGGAACAGAGGAGTAGGATAAGGGTACGGCGAAAAGCTATGAGAATTGGTCGTCTATGACGTCCGGAATAGAGAGTAAAAGGAGCAGGTTTCTGGGGGCGATAAAATAGTTTCGAGGTATAATGTACAGACAAAAGGTACGGTAGGATGTGAATACAGTGGAGGTAAACCTAGGCATTGAGTGATGATGAGAGAGATATTGTCTCTAGAAACATCATTGAAACCAGAAGATGTCATAGCATTTGTGGGTGGTGGAACTGAAAGGTTGGATAAGGTATAATGAGCAGGGCTAGAGGCTCTACAGTGAAATAAGCCAATAAACACTAACCAG
Organism: Salmo trutta; assembly: GCF_901001165.1. NCBI lineage: Eukaryota > Metazoa > Chordata > Actinopteri > Salmoniformes > Salmonidae > Salmo > Salmo trutta. The sequence continues at coordinate 27,699,820 of NC_042978.1, read as the reverse complement.
AACAGCAATGGACAAGGCATATTGACATTAAGGAGAGGCATGCTTAGCCGAGATAAGTACCACCAAGGCTCTTCCTAGAGCTGGTTACCCGGCCAAACTGAGCAATCAGGGGAGAAGGGCCATGGTTAGGGAGGTGACCAAGAATCCGATGGGGACTGACAGAGCTCTAGATTTCCTCTGGAGATGGGAGAAACTGCCGGAAGGACGTCTATCTCTGCAGCACTCCACCAATCAGGCTTTTATGGTAAAGTGCCCAGACGGAAGCCACTCCTTAGTAAAAGACACATGACAGCTCGCTTGGAGTTTGCCAAAAGGTACCTAAAAACTCTGACCATGAGAAACAAGATTCTCTGGTCTGGTGAAACCAAGATTGAACTCTTTGACCTGAATGCCAAGATTTACGTGTGGAGGAAACCTGGCACCATCCCTATGGTGAAGCACTGTGGTGGTAGCATCATGCTGTGAGATGTTTTTCAGCGGTAGCGGCTTTCCGAAGGCACTGTATACACAGTCTCAGACAGACCAACTGGCGCATTGCACAGTCAGGGTTGAGGGAAAAATTAACGGAGCAAAATACAGAAAGATTCTTAATGAAAACCTGCTCCAGAGCACTCAGGACCTCAGACTGGGGCGAAGGTTCACCTTCCAACAGGACAACGACCCTAAGCACACAGCCAAGACAACACAGGAAAGGTTTCGGGACAAGTCTCTGAATGTCTTTGAGTAGCCAGAGGTCAGACTTGAACCCGATCGAACATCTCTGTAGACCTGAAAATAGCTATGCAGCAACGCTCCCTATCCAACCTGACAGAGCTTGAGAGGATCTGCAGAGAATGGGAGAAACTCCCCAAAAACAGGTGTGCCAAGCTTGTAGCATGAAATGAAATGCATGAAATGAAATGTATGAAATGTATGCATTCACTACTGTAAGTCGCTCTGGATAAAAGCGTCTGCTAAATGACTAAAATGTAAATGTAAATGTAGCATCAAACCCAAGAAGACTAAATGCTGTAATCGCTGCCAGAGGTGCTTCAACAAATTACTGAGTAAAGGGTGTGAATACTTATGTAAATGTCATATTTCCGTTTATTTGTAATACATTTGTAAAATTCGAAAAACCTAATTTTTCTTTGTCATTATGGGGTATTGAAGATTTTTTTTAATCAATATTAGAATAAGGCAGTAATGTAACACAATGTGGAAAAAGTCAAGGTGTCTGAATACTTTCCAAGGCACTGTATACACAGGCTCAGACAGACCAACTGGTGCATCTCACACACACACACACACACACCGATCTTAAACAGGCCCCGCAGAGTAGGAAGGGATGGATGAGAGAGGGGAAGAGAGGTGACTTTGCTGTCATGTCCCTCATGTCAGTGGTAATGTTTACAGACAACTCAACCCTGGTAGGAAGAGACCATCTAAACACAAGGGCGAAAACAGACTGACAAAACCATGGAAACCATTCGCTTTTATTGTTATAGTCATGTTTACAAAAATGTGCTATTCCCTTCGATACTTAAGAATGTTTTGCACATAGTATTGTACCAAATAACAAGTGGATGCTAATTTTTCCATGATCAGACTTAACTATATAAAAATAACTATAACCCCCAAAAAATCAAGTAAGTCACCTTGGCATAAGGAGAATCTGTTTAGTTTAATAAAGCAAACTTTAGTGCTACCTTGTGTTCCAACAAGGCATGAGATTACAGCAAAAACAACATGTTCACAGAAACACTGAAGCTAACTGGTTCGGTTGTTCTTGCCAGTCAGAGAATGTAAAGAAAATAAGCATTATTTCATCATCCAAATATAGACATGAAAATAAATATGACTAAAATGACTACGGTATATACTGATGGTGTGGTAAGTGTAAATGTATGGGGTGTGTGTGTGTGTGTATGAAAAAAAGGCTCATCAGTAAGCAAGACCCAGTTCAGGACAAGAGGTGAGGTGGAGAATGCCAAGACAACAGTAAAACATTAGGTTAATTCTACACAAGCAAATTGAGAAGCAAACCGGTCTTTACAGTGTTTCGTACCACTTTATACAGCCTCCACCCACCACTCAAAACATCAACATATTCAGAAGTTAGTCACACACAGTGGTCCCCATTACTCTGCCTGACACAAACACCCAATCACACTTTTTAAATTCAGTCACCTACATTCCCCTCAGGTCCAAAATGTAGCACCATCTGGGGTTTAAAATGTCCTCAAACTTTAAATGTGACCCCCAAACCCCTTCAGACTTACTGCTGTTGACACCCAGTTGCTAAGAGCAAACCGCTTGTTGGGGTGGATTAGTGCCTAAAGGTCCATTCTGTCATTTAGACAGAAGCCTTAGCTGATACTGCACCACAGCATCTGATAGGAGAAAGGCTGCAGCAGGAATAAACAGAGGACGTTAGCCTCTTGGTGTCTGCCTGGTGTGCTCTAGTAAAGGTAGGCAGACGTCCCTCACAGCCCACTAACAATGGAACAGCCACTTACTGTCCACCTTTGACTAATATAATCCAATTTAAACTGTTCTCTACTGCCAACAAATATGAGATTGGATCAAATCAATTCCCCATTATGTGGTGCCTGATGATTCTGTCTTTGTTACTAACAGTGCTGTCAATCTCATTACCATGACTAAAGGCACAGGGAGGAGGACAAGGGGGAGGGAGAGTGAAGAGTGCCATTTGGTCCCCACTGGAATATTTTGAAATGAAAGGATTTGAAAATAAGTATGACCCAAGGCTCTGAGGTTTCACATCCTCTAAACCCACTCAAATCACACCTCTTTTTTTTGTGCTTTGAGACAAACAGAAAACAACAAAACCCCATCTAACCAACCACGCACAAATCATATGCAAGTCTATATAACACTTAGACATATTGAATAGATGCACTGTACAGCTTAATCAGACAAAACCAAGAGTCAACAGGGTCCAAATCATGGATCAGTATTAAAAAACCTTGCAACTTCAAGGATAAATATACTAACTTGTATTGGAGGAGTGATAATGATATGTTACATTAGGAAAACAGTCTGTGCTTTATAAGTAAGCAGTGTTTTGTCTTGTAGCGACAAGACGCATTAGGAATGAATGAATCATTGAAATGAGGGTTGAGAACCCATGAAGGTCATACATACATCAGGTCTGTCAGATGTCTTGCTGCATCTCCATGTTGTAGGCGACACAGTCCAGAGCACCTGGTGTTGTATAGATCCACGTGGCTATAAATATCAATATATTATTCAAATGTAGCTGTCAGAGTCGTAGCACGTTTACTGTACTGTATGTGATGTCTGTGGTTCCGATAAGGTTGGTCTACTACTAGAGGAGTGGGGGAGCAGCTACCATGTTCAATAACTACACATAGAAGAATATACACTAAGTAACACTTGATTGCAACATTTATGGAGTGTTTTAGTTTTAACACATCAAAAAAGGCAAGAACATAAAATCCCTCTCCCAGTACCTAATAATGTACATCAACAGCAGACGGCATTCCTAACGTTATGGGAACGTTTTGATAACCTCATCCGACATCAGAGCATCAACAGCATAATCATTTTCACCAAGATGTCTCTCTTTCTCTCCAATAAGCCCATGAGAACCCAGTTTGGGGCACCAAGAGTCCAAGGGATTAAGGATGAGGTTGTGCAAATTCCATTGTTGGAGAGAGGTCCAGAGCCTAATTCCAATCAAGTCCTCTGCCTCTCATGGATCTCAAATGACTAGGTGTTTGCAATAAATCAGAAACTCAAACTACCCAACCAGAGGGTATGGAGCTACTGCCATATGGCTGATACCTTCCAGTCAATAGAAGACTAGGCTCAAGGGATCAGATTGGAATTGGGCCCACCTCTACCCCTTTTCTTGCTACACTGTATGTGCTGATGACATCGCTCATTCTCCTCCCATCTGCTGTATTGTTTGTTTGCTCTTAAAATCAGCAGACACGTGCAGTATTAACATACAGCACCACAGCCAATAAGAGTCGAGCACAAAGTGATGTAGGAAATGTGTCATAAGGCAGGCGTCAATTGAAACCCTAAACACAACGAAAGGCCAAGCACATCTTTTCCAGAGAACAAAAAAATAAGTTACAATTTGTCATATTTCCATCTATTAACAGTTCATATGGTTTCTTACATTGAATAAAGTGAGAAACAGTACAAGGCACACATTTAACGTTTTGAATTGTTAAAGATATAAATAAGTGACAAAAAGAAAATCAACATGAGTAGTGTGCTGTCCTCCAGTCATCTCTGTTTAAACTATTTCATCACTCTCCCCTGTGCTTTGAGGACCTCATAAGGTTGTGTATGGATCCATCTAATGTTAGTGTGCCTAGCAACCTGATCTGGTTGACTCACAGTTTGACCCTAAAACAAGGCAACAACCAAGTGGTTCCATTGATGGTCAGTTCATGGTGTGGTCAGGTCACAGTCGGTCCACTGTGGTCCAGTGTGAGTCAGAAAGGTCAGTCAGATGATGTCTACGAAGCTGCCAGGGAACAGTCCGGTCCTGCCGTTCCTCTGGAGTGTTCCTTTGAACCAGCCGTCCTCTCTCTTCCTGTGAACAAACACTATGTCTCCCTCCTTCAGTTCCAGCTCTGCCTCACTCTGAGGGGGGTAGGACACCACCACTCTGTACCTGGGGAGGAGAGATGGGGGATCAGAGAGGATACTGTACTGACACACCCCCTCCCCCACGAAGCACAGGAGACCAGAAACACTACACAGACACACATCATCAGACAGACCATTTTATAATTACATGTCACTGTCATTCGATATAAGAAATACAGTACCTCTCGCATATGATTGGCCGAGCATCGTGCTGCTGGGAGATGAGGGAGGAGCATGCCTGGCGAGGGGGCGGGGCGATGGGGGCACAGGCATCCAGGGGGCTGCTCTTACGTTGTGTTAACTCTGGAGTGGTGGCTAAAGTAAACTCAGGCTCCACGGGGCAGGGGACTGCACGGCCATGATTACCCATGCCAACGGTGGTGGAGGAGAGCGAGGGGGTGGTGTCGGGGCCCATGGCCCTTTGGAAGACCTCCCCCGTAGCAGCCTGTTCTGCCTCCAGGGTGGGGGAGGAGGGGGGAGAAGGGCGAGACTTCTTCTTGTTAGATGACAACAGCTTCAGAAGACCTTTCTTCTCCCTCTGCAGAACGACAGAACGAAACAGAGAGAAAGCGAGAGAAAAAAGTCAATTATGTTGCTACTATGTTGCACTTGTCTGATAACGGTGTAGGCTGGATATAGACTGTCTTACAGGAATTCATTGTATGGACATTAGAATCTGCATAAACAGAAACCATTGTCTTGGTCATTAGGTTGTTGGCTGACTAATCAGGGTTGTAATGTCATCATCAGGCCTGCTGCCTGTTGTTTGTGTTGGCTGGACTGGACTGACTCCCATCTCTAGTCTCTTAACTCAATTCCCAAGGCTCGCCCGTGAAACAGACTGAGCTTTGTGGGTCAATTTGTTTCTGAAGATAAACTGGAACATCTGTGTTCAACAACATACAGAGCGCATGGTATTCAAAATACTCTGCAGTAAACAAGAGCACCAGACACTCCAGGCGAATGTCAACTAATTTAGCAATCCACTGTAGACGTGTTGAACACCAGCCAAATATGCAAGGCATAATAGAAGTATATGCAAACATGAGAAATATGCTAACATTGTTGATAGCAATACTGATGGCTAGGGTGCTATCATGAATGCCCACCTTGCCGTCCTTGTCCAGCCGACAGGCAAGGGAGGAATTAATTGACGTTAAGTTGCCGTTGCCTGGGGCGATGGGCATGGTGAGGTCTGCCACTGGTCGCAGGGCATCACGATCCAGCGAGGCGGCACTGACGTTGGGCGGGGTGAGGGAGGCGGCGGCACAGCCCAGTGCCACACCGGCATGGACACAGCCCTGGGCAGGGTTGGAGGGCTGGGACTGGCACACGGCCAGGTGGGGCAGATAGGTTACAGAGGTCTGGGACTGGATGGGTGTCACAGCAGCGGTGGGCCGGTCCTGACTGTGGCAGGCTGCTGGGGCCAGAGGAGAGGCACAGGGTTAGATCATACACACATACCATTTGCCTATATATTCATTATCAAATACACTATCCCACCCTCAGGCTACATAGAATGTATACTTTCACACCTCCATTCCCCTAGTAGGTGACCCTACCTGTCCTGACAGCATTGCGTGCCTGGTTAACAGTCATCTGGGAGGTCATGTGCATGAGAACCTTGGCCTGTCCGGTCGCCACGTGAGCAGCCGTCACCATGGCAGCAGGTAAAGGGCTGGAGGGGGCAGGGCCGGGACAGATGGGCATGGGCTTGTTGAAGTCAGGCCCTGGAACGATGGCCCCCAGAGAAGTGGAGGGGCTGACGATGGTGACCCCTCGCCCAGCCTGGGTGCAAAGAGTCAGGGGCACCTTGGGCTGGGTGCTGCTTGATGCCGTCCTAATGGGACCAACAAGAGGAGAGGGGTTAGGGCTGGGAGCCTTATGGTAGCTGCATATACAGAGATAATCAGTGTGTGTATGCATATGTGTACGTGGATATGTGTGTGTGCATACACCACCGTTCAAAAGTTTGGGGTCACTTAGAAATGTCCTTGTTTTTGAAAGAAAAGCACATTTTTTGTCCATTAAAATAACATCAAATTGATCAGGAATACAGTGTAGACATTGTTAATGTTGTAAATGACTATTGTAGCTGGAAATGGCTGATTTTCTGTGGAATATCTACATAGGCGTACAGAGGCCCATTATCAGCAACCATCACTCCTGTGTTCCAATGGCACGTTGTGTTAGCCTTTTAAAATGATAAACTTGGATTAGCTAACTGATCATTAGAAAACCCTTTTGCAATTATGTTAGCACAGCTGGTCTTAAAACTGGCCTTCTTTAGACTAGTTGAGTATCTCGAGCATCAGCACTTGTGGGTTCGATTACAGGCTCAAAATGGCCAGAAGCAAAGAACTTTCTTCTGAAACTCGTCAGTCTATTCTTGTTCTGAGAAATGAAGGCTACTCCATGCGAGAAATTGCCAAGAAACTGAAGATCTCGTACAATGCTTTGTACTACTCCTTTCACAGAACAGCGCAAACTGGTTCTGACCAGAACAGAGAGGAGTGGGAAGCCCCGGTGCACAACTGAGCAAGAGGACAAGTACATTAGTGTGTCTAGTTTGAGAAACAAACGCCTCTCACAAGTCCTCAACTGGCAGCTTCATTAAATAGTACCCGCAAAACACCAGTCTCAACGTCAACAGTGAAGAGGCGACTCCGGGATGCTGGCCTTCTAGGCAGAGTTCCTCTGTCCAGTGTCTGTGTTCTTTTGCCCATCTTAATCTTTTTATTGTCCAGTCTGAGATATGGCTTTTTCTTTGCAACTCTGCCTAGAAGGCCAGCATCCCGGAGACACCTCTTTCTAGCATGCCCCTTTTTATGTGTAACTCCGTTGCTGTTTGTGTCGCACTGCTTTGCTTTATCTTGGCCAGGTCGCAGTTGTAAATGAGAACCTGTTCTCAACTAGCTTACCTGGTTAAATAAAGGTGATTTTATTTGTATAATTATGGCAAGAACAGCTCAAATAAGCAAAGAGAAACGACAGTAGATCATTACTAAGACATGAAGGTCAGTCAATACCTTGAAAGTTTCTTCAAGTGCAGTCGCAAAAACCATCAAGCGCTATAATGAAACTGGCTCATGAACACCGCCACATGAAAGGAAGACCCAGAGTTACTCTGCAGCAGAGCTAAGTTCATTAGAGTTAACTGCACCTCAGATTACAGCCCAAATAAATGCTTCACAGAGTTCAATTAACAGACATCAACATCAACTGTTCAGAGGAATGTGTGTGTGTCAGGTCTTCATGGTCGAATTGCTGCAAAGAAACCACTACTAAAAGGATACCAATAAGAAGGAGACTTGCTTGGGGCAAGAAACATGTGTGGTTCCCACCGTGAAGCATGGAGGAGGTTGTGTGATGGTGCTTTGCTGGTGACACTGGTCTGATTTATTTTTAAATTCAAGGCAAACTTAACCAGCATGGCTACCACAGCATTCCGCACTGATACGCCATCCCATCTGGTTTGTGCTTAGTGGGGCTAACATTTGTTTTTCAACAGGACAATGACCCAAAACCCACCTCCAGGCTGTGTAAGGGCTATTTGACCAAGAATGAGAGTGATGGAGTGCTGCATCAGATGACCTGGCCTCCACAATCACCCAACCTCAACCCAATTGAGATGGTTTGGGATGAGTTGGACCACAGAGTGAAAGAAAAGCAGCCAACAATTGCTCAGCATGTGGGAATGTTGAGGTCCTGCACTTGCATGGTTACACGTGGCCTACGTTTGTCAGGCCATTTGGAAGTATTTCCAAATTCTCTAAAACATTGGAGGCGGCTTATAGTAGAGAAAATTAACATTACATTTTCTGGCAACAGCTCTGGTGGACATTCCTGCAGTCAGTATGCCAATTGCACCCTCCCTCAAAACTTGTGGCATTGTGTTGTGTAACAAAACTGCACATTTTAGAGTGGCCTTTTATTGTCCCCAGCAAAAGGTGCACCTGTGTAATGATGCTATTTAATCAGCTTCTTGATATGCCACACCTGTCAGGTGAATGGATTATCTTGGCAAAGGAGGAGAAATGCTCACTAACAGGGATGTAAACACATTTGTGCACAATTTAAGAGAAGTAAGATTTGTGCGTATGCAACATTTCTGGGATCTTTTAGACCAACAGTTTCCATGTTGCGTTTATATTTTTGTTCAGTATGTATATATTACATTTTTTTTGGGGGGGGGGTAGATCAGCTTTAATATTGCAGATAATCCTCTGCATCATTTGCAATACATTTTTGTAAATACATTTTTTCCCCCCTTATTTTCCTTTAACCCTACCACCCCTCCCCTAATTGAAGTAAACTACTGAACAACACTTAAATGCTGACCAGACCACGGGTGCAAGTTGATTTTGTCCACCCACAACAGACGCAATCAGGCCACACAGGTTGAAATATCAAAACAAATATGAACCAATAATATTAACTTGGGGGAAAGGACGAAAATCATTAAACATTTATGGCAATTAAGCTAGCTAGCTTGCTGTTGCTAGCTAATTTGTCCTGGGATAAACATTGGGTTATTATTTTACCTGAAATGCACAAGGTCCTCTACTCCGACAATTAATCCACAGATAAAACGGTCAACCGAGTTTGTTTCTAGTAATCTCTCCTCCTTCCTTCAGGCTGCTTCTTCTTCGGACATTATATGGCGGTTGGCAACCAACTTTAAGGTGCATGACCACAACCGACTGGAGTGTTAACCTCAGTTCATCTTTCAACCACCCACGTGGGCATATGCTCCTAAAAACCAATGAGACGGGAGAGGCAGGACATGCAGCTCATCGAGCGTCACAAATAGAACCAAGTTCTATTTTAGCGCCTTACTACACTGACGTGGGCAAGCAGTGTGGGTGCAATGATTGAATAAAGTATGTGCAAATGTAATTTACAACGCACGCAACGCATCCGGTGTGGTCAGCATGTTAGGCTTCTACTTCCAGCTTATACATACTAAACTCAGCAAAAATAGAAATGTCCTCTCACTGTCAACTGCATTTATTATCAGCAAACTTAACATGTGTAAATATTTGTATGAACATAAGATTCAACAACAGACAAACTGAACAAGTTCCACAGACATGTGACTAACAGAAATGGAATAATGTGTCCTGAACAAAGGGGGGGGCCAAAATCAAAAATAACAGTCAGTATCTGGTGTTGCCACCAGCTGCATTAAGTACTGCAGTGCATCTCCCCCTCATGGACTGCACCAGATCTGCTGTGAGATGTTACCCCACTCTTCCACCAAGGCACCTGCAAGTTCCCGGACATTTCTGGGGGGGAATGGCCCTAGCCCTCACCCTCCGATCCAACAGGTCCCCGACGTGCTCAATGGAATTGAGATCCGGGCTCTTCGCTGGCCATGGCAGAAAGCTGACATTCCTGTCTTGCAGGAAATCACACACAGAACGAGCAGTATGGCTGGTGCGATTGTCATGCTTTTTACCAGTCCTGTCTGGTCCAGCGACGGTGGGTTTGTAACCATAGGCAACGCTGTTACCGGTGATGTAAGGCAGGTCCTCACCAGACAACAGGCCTACAAGCCCTCAATCCAGCCTCTCTCAGAATATTGCGGACAGTGTGAGCACTGGAGGGATTGTGCGTTCCTGGTGTAACTCGGGCAGTTGTTGCCACCCTGTACCTGTCCCGCAGGTATGATGTTTGGATGAACCGAACCTGTGCAGGTGTTGTTACACGTGGTCTGCCACTGCGAGGATGATCAGCTGTCCATCCTGTCTCCTTGTAGCACTGTCTTAGGCGTCTCACAGTTCGGACATTGCAATTTATTGCCCTGGCCACATCTGCAGTCGTCATGCCTCCTTGCAGTATGCCTAAGGCACGTTCACACAGATGAGCAGGGAGCCTGGGCATCTTTCCTTTGGTGTTTTTCAGAGTCAGTAGAAAGGCCTCTTTAGTGTCCTAAGTTTTCAGAACTGTGACCTTAATTGCCTAACGTCTGTAAGCTGTTAGTGTCTTAACGACCGTTCCACAGGTGCATGTTCATTAATTGTTTATGGTTCATTGAACAAGCATGTGTTTATTGAACACACTGTGTGAATGGTTTGCCCTCTGACAAATCAGCTGTAAATTTCAGTGTTCCTCAAGGTTCTGTTTTAGGACCACTATTGTTTTCACTATATATTTTACCTCCTGGGGATGTCATTCAAAAACATAATGTTAACTTTCTCTGCTATGCGGATGACACACAGCTGTACATTTCAATGAAACACAGTGAAGCCCCAAAATTGCCCTCGCTAGAAGCCTGTGTTTCAGACATAAGGAAATGGATGGCTGCAAACTTTCTACTTTTAAACTCGGACAAAACAGAGATGCTTGTTCTAGGTCCCAAGAAACAAAGATCTTCTGTTGAATCTGACAATCTTGATGGTTGTACAGTCGTCTCAAATAAAACTGAAGGACCTCGGCGTTACTCTGGACCCTGATCTCTCTTTTGACGAACATATCAAGACTGTTTCAAGGACAGCTTTTTTCCATCTACGTAACATTGCAAAAATCAGAAACTTTGTCTAAAAATAATGCAGAAAAATTAACCCATGCTTTTGTTACTTCTAGGTTAGACTACTGCAATGCTCTACTTTCCGGCTACCCGGATAAAGCACTAAATTAACTTCAGTTAGTGCTAAATACGGCTGCTAGAATCCTGACGAGAACCCAAAAATTGGATCATATTACTCCAGTGCTAGCATCCCTACACTGGCTTCCTGTTAAGGCAAGGGCTGATTTCAAGGTTTTACTGCTAACCTACAAAGCATTACATGGGCTTGCTCATACCTATCTTTCCGATTTGGTCCTGCCGTACATACCTACACGTACGCTACGGTCACAAGACGCAGGCCTCCTAATTGTCCCTAGAATTTCTAAGCAAACAGCTGGAGGCAGGGCTTTCTCCTATAGAGCTCCATTTTTATGGAATGGTCTGCCTACCCATGTGAGAGACGCAGACTCGGTCTCAATCTTTAAGTCTTTATTGAAGACTCATCTCTTCAGTAGGTCCTATGATTGAGCGTAGTCTGGCCCAGGAGTGTGAAGGTGAACGGAAAGGCACTGGAGCAACGAACCGCCCTTGCTGTCTCTGCCTAGCCGGTTCCCCTCTCTCCACTGGGATTCTCTGCCTCTAACCCTATTACAGGGGCTGAGTCACTGGCTTACTGGTGCTCTTCCATGCCGTTCCTAGGAGGGGTGCGTCACTTGAGTGGGTTGTGTCACTGACGTGGTCTTCCTGTCTGGGTTGGCACCCCCCCTTGGGTTGTGCCGTGGCGGAGATCTTTGGGGGATATACTCGGCCTTGTCTCAGGATGGTAAGTTGGTGGTTAAAGAAATCCCTCTAGTGGTGTGGGGGCTGTGCTTTGGCAAAGTGGGTGGGGTTATACCCTGCCTGTTTGGCCCTGTCCGGGGGTATCATCGGATGGGGGCACAGTGTCTCCTGACCCCTCCTGTCTCAGCCTCCAGTATTTATGCTGCAGTAGTTTATGTGTCGGGGGGCTAGGGTCAGTCTGTTATATCTGGAGTATTTCTCCTGTCTTATCCGGTGTCCTGTGTGACTTTAAGTATGCTCTCTCTCTCGGAGGAGGAGGACCTGAGCTCTAGGACCATTCCTCAGGACTAACTGGCATGATGACTCCTTGTTTTCCTCAGTCCACCTGGCTGTGCTGCTGCTCCAGTTTCAACTGTTCTGCCTGCGGCTATGGAACCCTGACCTGTTCACTGTGATTACTATTGTTTGACCATGCTGGTCATTTATGAACATTTGAACATCTTGGCCATGTGCTGTTATAATCTCCACCCGGCACAGCCAGAAGAGGACTGGCCACCCCTCATAGCCTGCTTCCTCTCTAGGTTTCTTCCTAGGTTCTGGCCTTTCTAGGGATTTTTTCCTAGCCATCGTGCTTCTACACCGGCATTGCTTGCCGTTTGGGGTTTTAGGCTGGGTTTCTGTACAGCACTTTGAGATATCAGCTGATGTAAGAAGGGCTATATAAATACATTTGATTTGATGTGTTTAAACCCTTTACAATGAAGATCTGTGAAGTTATTTGGATTTTTACGAATTATCTTTGAAAGACAGGGTCCTGAAAAAGAGACGTTTCTTTTTTGCTGAGTTTATATACATTTTACAGGCACAGTATATTTTACTTTAATTATCTTCTGTTTGTTTTAGTCCCAGGCTTCAACTACCCTTACCCCTCCCATCCATCTCTGAACACCATCCAGTTTTGATTTCTAGCTGCCATATATTTTTCCACTGTGCTGTGATGTTTCACAAAAGTTCTGAACCTATTCATTCTCAAAGTTCCTAAAGATTGTAAATTAAAGAAAGATTTTTAGTAAGAGTATTATTATATTATTGATCGGATTGACTGACGTTTCAAATCACCCAGCAGTGCTATTTGCAGCATTAGCTCAAAGTAAATGTTGCAATTTGTCAGCCATTCCTGAACCTGTGACCAAAAACAAACTACTTATGTACAGTACCAATCCAAGTGATCTAATGATTCTTATTAAATTATATGAATTCCAATTAAGATTTTTTTTTGTAGCCCAATGCACTTTTCTCTAGAGAGAAATCAAATCAATCATGAAAGAAATCAAGTCAAGAACTATATAGGACGCTGGGCTGAAGGGAGTTTCAGTTTTCATTAAGCAAATATTCAACCTAGTTCAGTGCAGAAACATTGCAATTAACTACATTGACCATAATCCATTGCTCCAGTTTTTTCCAGATCAGAGAGGAATAGTTGAAGCGAGAGGTTTCACCCTTGCCAACCTCTGTCCAAAATAAGCCCAATGCGTTTCAATGGCCTTATTTTGTACCGAAGCTTGTCATCTGCCTTTCCGCCTTTGGGACAACGACTCCCATTGTTAGGGCGGAGACATGAGCATCTCTCGTCATTATAGATCTCTGGACTGATACCGCATGAGAGAGGAATGTACACAACGACGAGAGAGAGTTTGTGAAAGTATGCCTAATCTACTTTGAAGAACTAGTAAAATGATATCGTCAGACAGCTCTGCAGCATAATTAGGCAGGCTAGCTAACTAGGGTGACTAAAGACAGTACTGTATGGGGAGCACAAAACAGATGGCCTGGCTGGCTGATTGCTACTGCCTGAGCAGATGATTACTTTAAGGAATGAAGTAATCAAATATAAATTAAGTAATATACACAACTGAAATATTTTATTATTTCATAGCAATTTCCTATTGATGTCTACCCAATGTGAACCTGATCAGAGACTATGGTTGACTATTTTTGGCCTTGGAATTAAATCTAAGTAACATCTTTATTTCCTAATGCCTTTCATGTAAAAAAAAATGTTTTTTTATAGAAAGCGAAGTTGAAAACCGTGAATCTGATCGAGCCATGGTCTGTAGTAACGGCTCTAGCACTGTGATGCAGTGCCTTAGACCGCTGCACCACTAGGGAGCCAAACTTTGTGGAAACAATTCAGCATGACAATGCCCCCGTGCACAAAGCAAAGTCCATACAGAAATGGTTGGTTAATATCGGTGTGGAAGAACTCGAGGCGGTTATAAGAGCAAAGGAATGAGATGTTCGACGAGCCCGAGCCCTGTCCACATACTTTTGGTCATGTAGTGTGTGTGTGTGTGTGTACATGCGTAAGGTCTGTGTGTGTGACAGACCTGCTGACAGGGCTCATGTAGTTGCCGGGAAAAACTCCTATCTTGCCAGTGTGCATGGAGGTGCCTTTGAACCATCCGTCCTGACAGCGCTCCAGCACCAGGAACATCTCTCCCTTCCTCAGCTCCAACTCATCCTCCTTACGGGGTGTGTAGGGGAACAGGGCCACGTAGCTGCAGTGGGGGGTGAGAGAGATGGGACACATCAAACACACACACATACGTGGCCATCCACACAGGGACTGTCCAATTAACCTCAGGAGGAAATTAATTGAAGACATGTTGTGGATTCAGAACATCTCGTCTGTGACATGAGCGAAATGTACCACCTTCCACAGGCTACAGTATATCCATCAACATCTCCCCTCTCTTTCTAGTAGGCACTTACAGGCTGATCGAGATGGACATTCCCCTCTGGACTGGTCTTCCAACAGTTCAGAGAAAGCCGCACTATATGTCTGTAGAGCAGGGATAGGCAACTGGCAGCCCCTTCACGGCATTTTCCCATCAGTGGTTTTTCCACCAAACTGATTTGTTGTACTTTTTAGCTTAAGTTTTCAAGTACCAAATAAAAATCTAAAAGTTCTGTGTTTCCATCGCATTTTCAACTCTACCGATAGTTGTCAAAAAAAACTGTTGTCAAAATAGAAAATGTGCCTAGTCTGATCTTACATTTTTATGTGTTATTTTAAATGTAGGGCTACACTGGTCTTGGCATGTGTGCCCTCGCCAATAGCTCACAGATACAGCGCGGGTAGGCTGGTCTACATGATGAGATTATGGATAAGAATATTTTTAAATTTGTCAAATGGCAGTCAGGCATCCATAATCATGTGACCAGAATAAGACCCTCAATATTTATTGGAAAGGAGCATCAAGATCACTGTGCACTTTCACCACCCTGTGAAGTTCATCATATCTTATTTCACCTGGTGCCTAATAAAGTGTACGGTTTCCCGAGTTGTAGTGGGCGGTACACAGAACATACCATTGAGTGACTCCAAGTTTTTTTCCAAAATGATGGTTGTTATATCAACATTTCCGCATAAAGCTGTTTCCACCGCCATTTATCGCATAATTAATTTGACAAAGATTCCACCATGCCGAACGAACAAATGATCTGTCTGCATTTATAAAATTGTACAAAAACGTCCTATTTCCATCACAGCTGCTGCATAAACTGTGGATGGAAACATGGTTTCTGACAGTCACTCAATTAGCCACATCAGCCAAGTTATTCTAGCCAGCTACAGTGCTTGCTTCACTAACTACAGTGCATTCGGAAGTATTCAGACGCCTTGACTTTTTCCACATTTTGCTGTTTGACAAATAGACACACCCCCGCCCCTCGTCTTACCAGACATAGCTGCTCTGTCCTGCCGATGCACGGAGAAGCCAGCCAGCTCTATATTATCCGTGTTGTCGTTCAGCCACGTCACGGTGAAACATAAGATATTACTGTTTTAGTGCCCCGTTGGTAGGATACTTTTAAATCATAGATCGTCCAGTTTTCCAATGACTGCACGTTGACCAATAATACGGATGGTAGGTGGTTGTTTACCTACTCGTCGGCTAATTCTTACAAGACACCCCGTCCTCCTCCTCCTCCGTCTTTTCTTCATGCTGATGACAGGGATTTGGGCAACGTCTTGACAAAGCAGTATATCCTTCACATTGGACTTAAAGAAAAAATCTTTGTCCAGTTCGAGGTGAGTCATCGCTGTTCTGATGTCCAGAAGCTCTTTTCGGTCATAAGAGACTGTAGTAGCAACATTATGTACAAAATGAGGTACAAACAATGCGAGAATAAAAATTAAAAAAAATAGCACAGTTGGTTAGGAGCCCGTAAAACGGCAGCCATCCCCTCCGGTGCCATCATCTCTCCAGAGTTCCTCTGTGGAGATGGGAGAACCTTCCAGAAGGACAACCATCTCTGCAGCACTCCACCAATCAGGCTTTTATGGTAGAGTGGCCAGACGGAAGCCACTCCTCAGTAAAAGGCACATGACAGCCCACTTGGAGTTTGCAAAAAGGCACCTAAAGGACAGACCATGAGAAACAAGATTCTTTGGTCTGATGAAACCAAGATTGAACTCTTTGGCCTGAATGCCAAGCGTCACGTCTGGAGGAAACCTGGCACCATCCCAACGGTGACGCATGGGATGTTTTTCCTAGCCACCGTGCTTCTACACCTGCATTGCTTGCTGTTTGGGGTTTTAGGCTGGGTTTCTGTACAGCACTTTGAGATATCAGCTGATGTAAGAAGGGCTATATAAATAAATTTGATTTGGTGGCAGCGTCATCATGCTGTGGGGATATTTTTCAGCGGCAGGGACTGGGAGACTAGTCAGGACCGAGGCAAAGATTAACGGAGCAAAGTACAGAGATCGATGAAAACCTGCTCCAGAGCACTCAGGACCTCAGAATGGGGTGAAGGTTCACCTTCCAACATGACAACAACCCTAAGCACACAGCCAAGACAACACAGGAGTGGCTTTGGGACAAGTCTCAATGTCCTTGAGTGGCTCAGCCAGAGGCCAGACTTGAACCCAATCGAACATCTCTGGAGACCAGACAATAGCTGTGCAGCAACGCTCCCCATCCAACTTGACAGAGCTTGAGAGGATCTGCAGATAAGAATGGGAGAAACTCCCCAAATACAGGTGTGCTAAGCTTGTAGCGTCACACCCAAGAAGACTTGAGGATGCAAGCCTTCCCTGTAGCTCAGTTGGTAGAGCATGGTGTTTGCAACACCAGGGTTGTGGGTTCGATTCCCACGGGGGGCCAGCACAGGAAAAAAAAAATTATGAAATTGTATGAAATGTATGCATTCACTACTGTAAGTCGCTCTGGATAAGAGCGTCTGCTAAATGACTAAATGTAAATGTAATTGCTGCCAAAGGTGCTTCAACAAAGTATTGAGTAAAGGGTCTGAATTCTAAATGTGATATTTCAGTTTATTTTTATAGATTTGCCAAAATTTCTAAAAACATGTTTTTGCTTTGTCATTATGGGGTAGGTATTGTGTGTAGATTGATGAGGGCAATTTTAGAATAAGGCTGTAACGTAACAACATTTTGAAAAAGCTAAGGGGTCTGAATACTTTCCGAATCCACTGTTTATAAACTTGTATTAATCGTGGTCTAATTACCGACCAGGGGGCCCCCATTGATTTTGTTAGTCACTCAAAATGTGTAGAATGCAGGAAATTCACATCTCCAAGGGGAAGAGGCTTTAAAGAACAACTGCTGACAACTGCTGACAGACAGCATAGACACTTTCACTGGTGTCAGGGAGGGGGAAATTAAGAAATGCAGAAACACACAAACACACTCACTTTGGGGAGGTGGGTCGTAACTAATTCCTATCAGGTGTCTGGAGTCTCTCAAAGGAGTAATGATGTGAGAGGTCCAGGGTCACACGCAGGATCTCTGATAGGACCCAGGAGACTCCATACCCCACAGCGGTTGACCTTTCACCCTTCACCTGTGCTCTGGGTCAACCTCTGGTGTTCCACACTGACAGCTGAGCGGTCATTTAGAGGCTTGGAGAACTCCCAGAAGACATTAGACGGCCCCACGCCCTAGCCATGTGTGGAACATGCTCTTAAACGGCATGTTCTCTCTGGTTTAGTGTGCTGGTATTTTATACATGGAAGAGTGTTACATGTACATCTGTGTATGTGTGTGTGTGTGTATACACTCACACTGTGGGTCTTTGTCTCCCACTCTGGTCGCTTGTGCTTGGGGAAGGTCTCTGACCGGCAGCCAACGAGGAGGCTGCTCCCAGCGCTGAAGATTGTGGGGGAGGAGGTGGGGGAGGAGGGAGAGCTTCCTGTCAAAAAACAACAAAAAAAACTGTCTGAAACACAGCACAGAACAGTTCACAATAAGGTTGAAGCGAATCCCTCACATAAAAAAAAACTGCTTTGTTTGGAACCAAAAGACAGGAAACAAGTAAACAACTCACTGGCTTCAGCGCAACATGAGAGTTACATTAAAGCTCTTGATGCAATGATACATGAGAACCATACCCCTGGCCTTTTAACCAATGACTAGGTATTACATAATGAGTGAAACTGCTCGGTGAAAAGGGATATTATTTACTCTCTGTTCATGAGGGAGAGTATCGCCTGGCACAGAAGTTTGGTCTTGTCCCCAACTTCCCCATAGAACTGGGAAGGAATCTCCAGTGTGCTTGTTTGTTTGTTGCTATAGAAACGACACCGGGGCCTTGTGAATCCTTGCTGTGTTTAATTGGGACCATATGAAAGTAAAAACATTTCTGTAAACATTACATAGTTTAACCCTCAGGGGCGCTCCAAGCAGATTCTTCTGGGCTCTCTTATCCCCCTTGTTCTGCCTCTAACGTGACAGAAACCAGACCAAAACAACTCTTACACAATCATACACACTGACATATTGGTGTACTGGGAAAGGGGTTTGTTTTCTCCTAAACATGCAAAACTATTAATACATCTGCAGAGAAAGGCATTGTAGACGGTAAATAATTCAGGCCCCATCACCTGGAACAAGACAAATGTATCTCAGCTTGACATTAACAGGCCTGAGGAGCAGACGGACAACACCACCATGGAGCAGTAGGGGAGGGGGTGGAAATACATTCAGAAGAGCCTACATGCTACCATGCGTGTATGTGTGTGTACTGTTGACGCTGGAGCTGAGATAATTACATTGTCTGCAGGCCAGAGAAATCATCATGTAGAGTTAGTTCCCCAGTGAAGTGGAGAGCGTAACCTTTGTGTACACATAGTCCCCCGTTCAGCAGTACCACATACCAACACAGCCACACACAGTCAGTTGAACATGACAAAGCAGCAGATACATCAGTCTCCTCCATAGACGATAGCATGTAAGTGAACACAGATCAACCTAAACAGTTGTTAAAACCATTATTAGGGTAGGAATGGGCATTTGAAATGTTTTGACTGTTCGAGTACTCACATGATAATTAAAAATGGGGAGAAAAAAATAAATCTAATTTTAGAACTGCACTGGAAAACAAAAAAATATGCATTTATCTATAGGCCTATGCCAACAGTGCACAGCAATGCCTCATTTATCATAACCATTACAGATAACAAATCCTAATAGCTAAATTGCTCAATTCAGTCAATAAAAAAAGCAAGTGCCATTTAATTTACTGAAAGCGTAATATCAACTGGTTATATTATATGGTGGAACAATCTTGTAAAAGATAGTAACCTCAGCAGTGGTGATTGATTGTAGAAGCATATGGCTGTGCAATGGCATAGCCTTGTTTTGTTCATTTAGCAGACATGCTCTTTTCCCCCAAGCCCTTATCACAGCCAAGACGCACTTATTTTAATAGTAAAAAACATGTAATATAACAAAATAAAATCATTTAAAAAGATGCTAGTACATAAAAATGCAGATCTTGAGTCTGGAACAGTTCACCTCAGAGTGATCAATTGTAACAGGGCTCAATTTGGCGAGTTGAAGAATGTTTTCAGGGTTCAAAATATATCTTTTTGATATTCAGACGCTCTATTTAATTTATTTTGCCTGTTCTTGGGAATTTTCAAACTAGATGAACAATTCCTCATTGAAAACTGCATGATGAAGAATTACTGCCACAACATCTGTTTGGGGAGTAGGCATATGCTTAATGAGTCTGATGAAAATATGCTCCTTGTTTCTATCAAACTAATGTTTTTGCACACTTTCACTGTGGAACTTGTCTATGTTTAGGGGGTTAAAGCCTAGCCTAACCAATTAGAAATGGCAGTAGCAGTTCGCCTAAGCGGAAAACAGACGGGATGCAATTATTCCAAAACTGGAGCTCGTTGTTGGAACTTGAGATAAAACTGTCATCATTTGGCAAGGAATGTAGCCTGTCTATCCCATCAGTCAGATACGTTTTATAGGCATTTATTTCTGTCGTCTTAACAGGAGCACACGAGTGTGTGTAGGGAGTGGTTGGAATGCAATTGAGTGAATGAGGCACGGCGAGGAAAGGGAATTGAGGGAGAAGAACTGTATAATGCTTGGCTTCTTTCTTGTTGTGCCCCGCAAATGCACATGTACAAATGGCACACTAGAGTCAAAGCAAATGAATGTTGTCTTCAAGACCAAATTTCACTTTCCTGTTCTGGGAGCCACAAACACATTCCACCAAATAGCTTTACAGTATATACAAAAAAAAGTAATCTCTGGCTAAAGTTGGAGGTTTGACGTCCGTTCCAATACTCATGTCCATCCCTAATTAGGGAAACCGTAGCGTAGTTGCAAGAACCCTATTGTTATATTGAACTGTTGGGTGTGAATACTGTAGAATATTTATAGAGAACTGCACCTACCACAGGAACGGACGTGTAACTTGTCTCTGGGGGAAATGTGAACACGGTTGCCGTAGTAACAGGACTGCTGGGGGGAGGGGTCACTAGGAGTCCAGTTGTACAGATGTGTACCTGTTGAGGAGAGAAGACAGAAAGTCAGTCAACTTACTCAACCAATACCACTACTACTCCCCTACAATATAATACTTTCAGGCATATACATTACACACAAAACAGTGTGCTAGAACAACGATGGCATTTTTCAACGATAGTTGCAACTGAATGGAGCTCCATCAGAAGGGACAGATGTCTTGGTCAATTTGTGCCAGTCTGTCCCCTCACATCCAGTCTCACATGGGTAGAAGTAGGCTGTCATGATTGAACTAACAGACTAGTTATTTAATCTCTTAACCATCTCACACATGGTCTTAATGTCCCATTGAATGGAAATGTCACCTTCACAGCAGTGGTGAACCCAATTGGCCAAATCAAGCTGTGCTAGTGTCCCAATAACCAGATTGGCTGGGTTAGGTCATATGACTGCCAAGCACAAGTTTTAATTGGCTGGGTGAAGACAGGTGAGTGCTGAAGTCTCTTGCTGAGAGACAGGGAACCCCAGCGGTGTGACACTGACTCATTCACTGTGGCTGTCCTGGTAACAGGGTGATTCTGTTGGACACAGTCTCCTTGTACCCTGTACTCTCCATCACTCCATGCATGACTGCCCCAGACAGAGCAGAGCTGCCTTTCTGGGTGAATCATTACAGAGGACCCACCTCAGATTCAATCAACTGTACCGTGTGGAAGGGGAAGGTGCAATCAGGCAAGACAGAAAGTACTAGGCTATATCTATCTGTGTTTTGTTATACATGTGTATGAGCTACATGGAGCATGTGTGTGTATGCACAGAACTGGCACATCAATTACACTGGAAATTAACTGAAAATGTTCAGTTTTACAACAAGTCTGTTTTCATATACTGCAGGCTCCTTTATACATCTGACATAAAAGCAGTAGACAGAAGGCGTGTTCATTTCCATACGCTCTCTCTGGCCCCCCAGGAAACTACTGCTTCCTTTTCTGTCTGCTTTGAAGGAGGGAGAGAAGAGGAGCGAGAGAAAATGAGAGATACCACAGATTTCGCCTGGGGAGTCTGTCTTTTTATTAAACACATCTATAAATCAAACCCATCTTAAGTCCTATAGCTTCCAGGAGTGCATGGAGGTTCTATAATACTGAGTGTGTCTGGTTCATAATTAGGGCAGATAAAGCCAGGTCTGGAGAGTTTAACATGATTCTCCCCTCATCACCCTGTGGGTCCACGGCTTTAGTGAGAGATGGATCACCCCAACATGAAAAGAACTGTCTGCACACACACACACAAACAAACAAGCTCTGATAGCATAGTGAACACACACATACGAGAGCACTACGGGATGCCAACCAGTTGTAGGAGGGCTTTGTGTGGCTGCTGTTTCCGATGGGAAGCTGTGGGTAAATCATGTCAGTGTGTCTGAGCTGTGTTGCAGCCCTGAGCCCCGGAAGGTGAGACAGAAGAGGACGCTAGGGTTGGGCGGTATACCATATACCGGTATTGATGCACGGAACGGTTTGAGTTTTATAACGGTAGTTTGGTTTGTTAAATGTGATAGTTTACTCCACTACTTGAGTCATCTCTCAGCTCTCTCTCCATGCCGCATTCCACACAGACCTAGCCCCGCCCCGTCACTCAAGGAGCACATTTGTTGTAGCTCGACCATGAGACATTTGCTTTCATTCTGCATGGTCATGCAACAATGTTGAGGCAATTTTCTGCTTGCTTCTTAATATAAATCCACAAGCGTTCTATAATTCATTTGTTTCTTACATGTGCAAACATTTACATAGTTTGTCTTTCATTAGCAAGTTGTGGCTAAATCGTGTTAGCCACTAATGCTAATCACTAATTTCGTGTTAGCCGCTAATGCTAATCGCTAGTTAGATGGCAAGCTAATAAATGTACTGAATCGGAGCAAACGCTAGTTAGATGGCTAGCTGTTGCCAGATAATATAATGTTAATTTCTCTACCATAAGCCACCTCCAATGTCGTTTTAGACAATTTGGCCGTACGTCCAACGGGCCCCAACTGCAGACCGCGTGTATGGCGTTGAGTGGGCGAGCATTTTGATATTTTATTAGGATCCCCATTAGCTGTTGCAAAAGCAGCAACTACTCTTCCTGGGGTCCACACAAAACATAATACAGAATGACATAATACAGAGCATCAATAGACAAAAACAGCTCAAGGACAGCACTACATTCATTTTTTAAAAAGACACGTAGCCTACAAATCAATGCTTACACACAAACTATCTAGGTCAAATAGGGGAGAGGCGTTGTGCCGCGAGGTGTTGCTTCATCTGTTTTTTGAAACCAGGTTTGCTGTTTATTTGAGCAATATGATATGAAGGAAGTTCCGTGCAATAAGGGCTCTATATAATACTGTATGCTTTCTTGAATTTATTCTGGGGACTGTGCAAAGACCCCTGGTAGCATGTCTGGTGGGATAAGTGTGTGTGTCAGAGCTGTGTGTAAGTTGACTATGCAAACAATTTGGGATTTTCAACACATTAATGTTTCTTAGAAAACGAAGTAGTGATGCAGTGAGTCTCTCCTCAACTCTTAGCCAAGAGAGACTGGCATGCATAGTATTTATATCAGCCCTCTGATTACAATTAAGAGCAAAACGTGCTGCTCTGTTCTGGGCCAGCTGCAGCTTAACTAGGCATTTCCTTGCCGCACTGGACCACACGACTGGACATTAATCAAGATTAGACCAAACTAAAACCTGCAGAACTTGCTTTTTGGAGTGTGGTGTCAAAAAAGCAGAGCATCTCTATTTTATAGCCAGACCTCTACCCATCTTTACAACCATTGAATCTGTTTTGACTATGACAGTTTACAATCTAAGGTAACGCCAAGTAATTTCGTCTACTCAAATTGTTCAACAGCCACACCATTCATTACCAGATTCAGCTGAGGTCTAAAACTTAAGGAATGATTTGTACCAAATACAGCACTCTCAGTTTTAGAGATGTTCAGGACCAGTTTAATACTGGCCACCCATTCCAAAACTGACTGCAACTCTTTGTTAATGGTTTCAGTGACTTCATTAGCTGTGGTTTCTGATGCGTATATGGTTAAATCATCAGCATACATGGACACACATGCTTTGTTTAATGCCAGAGGCATGGTCATTGGTAAAAATGGAAAAGAGTAGAGGGCCTAGAGAGCTGCCCTGCGGTACACCACACTTTCCATGTTTGACATTAGGAGAAGCTTCCATTAAAGAAAACCCTCAGTTCTATTAGATAGATAGCCATATCATGGATTCAGAGCTGAGGTTGAAAAGCCATAACACAAGTTCTCTCAACAACAGGTTATGGCCAATAATATCAAAGGCTGCACTGAAATCTAACAGCACAGCTCCCACACTCTTCTTATTATCAATTTCTTTCAACCAATCATCAGTCATTTGTGTCAGTGCAGTACATGTTGAGTGCCCTTCTCTATAAGCATGCTGAAAAGTCTGTTAATTTGTTTACAGAGAAATAGCAACAAGTTTTCCAATTGTTTTCTAAGAGCTGGCAACAAGCTTATAGGTCTGCTGTTAGAACCAGTAAAGGCCGCTTTACCACCGTTGGGTAGCGAAATTACTTTTGCTTCCCTCCAGGCCTGAGGACAAAAACTTTCCTCTAGGCTCAGATTAAAACTATGACAGAAAGGAGTGGTTAGAGAGTCAGCTACCTTCTTCAGTAGCTTTCCATCTACGGTAAGTTGTCAATGCCAGATGGTTAGTCATTATTGATCGGTAACAATTTTTCCACCTCTCCCACACTAACTTTACAAAATTGTAACTTGCAATGCTTTTCTTTCATTATTCGTTTTTTTATGCATGAATACAACTGCTCACTGTTCGTTGTTGGCATTTCCTGCCTAAGTTCGCTCACTTTGCCAATTTGGCAACATCAAATGGTTTTGTGATGAATAAGCCATCTGATTCGATGAAAGATGGAGTTGAATTTGTCGTTCTGCCCATAATTTCATTTAAAGTACTCCAAAGTTTAATTTAATTGATAGGTCAACATTGTGAACAGTGTGCCCCATGGTGGCAGTGGGGTTATGGTATGGGGAGGCATAAGCTATGGACAACGAACATAATTTGCATTTTATCAACAGCATTTTGAATGCATAGAGATAGCGTGATGAGATCCTGAGTCACATTGTCGTGCCATTTATCTGCCGTCATCACCTCATGTTTCAGCATGATAATGCAAGGCCCCATGCTGCAAGGATCTGTACACAATTCCTAGAAGCTGAAAATTCTTCCATGGCCTGCATACTCAGACATATCACCAATTGAGCATGTTTGGGATGCTCTGGGTCGACATGTTCCAGTACCCCGCCAATATCCAGCAATTTCACACAGCCATTGAGAGGAGTGGGACAACATTCCACAGGCCACAATCAACATCATAATCAGCTCTATGCAAAGGAGATGTGTTGAGCTGCATAAGGCAAATGGTGGTTACACCAGATACTGACTGGTTTCCTGATCCACACACCTAGCTTTTTTTTTTTTTTAAGGTATCTGTGACCAACAGATGCATATCTACAGTGCCCTCCACTAATATTGGCACCCTTGGAAAATATGACCAAACAGGGTTGTGAAAAAAAATGTCACCATTGTTTATCCTCTTGGTCATTCATTCAAAATATTCACAAAAATCAAACCTTTAAAGTTAAATAATTGGAAGAAAAAATTAATTCTTATATATATTTTTTATCTCAAATGTGTGCCACAATTATTCATTCAATACTTTGTGGAACCTCCCTTTGCCAAGATAACAGATCTGAGACTTCTCCTATAATATGTAATGAGGTTGGAGAACACATGGCAAGGGATCTGAGACCATTCCGCCATACAGAATCTCTCCAGATCCCGAAGTCCACACTTGTGGACTCTGTGCTTCAGCTCATCCCACAGGTTTTCTATCGGGTTCAGGTCAGGGGACTGGGATGGCCGTGGCAAAACCTTGATTCTGTGGTCAGTGAACCATTTGTGTGTTGATTTTGAGGTGTGCTTTGGATCATTGTCCTGCTGGAAGATTCAACCACGGCCCAGTTTAAGCTTCCTAGCAGAGGCAGTCAGGTTTTGATTTAATATCTGCTGGTACTTGGAGTCTATGATACCATGTATCCTAACAAGTTGTCCAGGGCCTTTGGAAGAAAAACAGCCCCATAACATTAAAGATTCACCACCATACATCACAGTGGGGATGAGGTACTTTTTCGGCATGGTTGTCCTTCTGTCTACGCCAAACCCACCTCTGGTGTTTGTTTCCAAAAAGCTCTATTTTGGTCTCATCTGACCATAGAACCCAGTGCCATTGAAAGTTCCAGTAACGTTTGGCAAACTGTAGGTGCTTGAGTTGGTTGTTTGATGACAGCAAAGGCTTTTTATGGCAACCCTCCCAAACAACTTGTGGTTATGTACAAGACCCAACACAAAACCCAACTAACGTCTGCAATTCTCCAGCTGTGATCCTTGGAGATTATTTGGCCACTGGAACCATCCTCAATGTGTGTGGGGTTCAATATAGACACACGTTCTCTTCCAGGCCGATTGCTAACATCTCCAGTTGCTTTAAATGTCTTAATTATTGCCCTGATAGAGGAAATGGGCATTTTCAAACCTTTTAACTATTTTCTTATAGCCATTTCCTGATTTGTGCAGCTCAACAACCTTTTGTCGCACATCATTACTGTATTCTCGGGTCTTTCCCATAGTGAAGGATGACTATGGGAACTTGTCACCTCATATTTATACCCCAGTAAAACAGGAAGTTATGGCTTACCACTTAAGTGTTCCTAATCCCTCAGATGAATTTAAAAATATGAATGGGAATATACTTCAGTTACATTTTACTCATAAGAACTTCTAGGGATGCCAAATTGTGGCACACGTTTCAGAGAAAAATATTTATTTAATTTATTTCACAATTTTTTTTCAATCATTTTACTTCAATTAAAGGTTTGACTTTTGTGAATATTTTGAATGATAGACCAAGAGGTTACACAGCAAAGAAAAAAAATTTCACAGCCCATTTTGCTCATATTTACAAAGGGTGCCAATATTATTGGAGGGCACTGTATATTGCCAATTATGTGAAATCCATAGATTAGGGGCTGATTTTCCTTATATGAACTGTAACTCAGTAATGTTTTGCATGTTACGTTAAGATGAATGCTGTCAAACCATAGACAAAGCCCTGTTGGCTTAATACAAAAACACATTTCAGAAAGACTATACTTATTTTGAGATACTTCAAACTTCAAGCCAAAAAACACTGATAAGATGAAGTCAACATCTGATCTTCATATAACGAGTGTATGGTCATTTGCAATGTCAGTATAAAAGTCCCGACTCTGTATACCAGGCAGGCTGGGGTGAGGCAGTTCTCCTCTACACTGTTCTCTGCTCAGCTGCAAAAACTAAGCAACATTCTAAAGCTTTCCGCACTTCACAGCTTCCGTCGGTCACAGAACGTCTGCTTAAGACGCTGACAAATCTGTCTGTCATGTCTCTGGCCCCTCTCTCTCTACAGTGCCAGGCAACCACAGAGCAGCTGTGAGTTGTTGCCATTCCGAGGTTGCTGTGGAAACCTCGGGGGCTAAGCTGCAGTCTTTTTTGCGGGCGAGTGGAGTCACGCATCCATGATTTCAAACGCTTGGACGGAGCGATGGCCTGTTCGGAATGACGGGGGGAGAGAGGGAGGGAAGTGTGTGGTGACAGAAGGAGACTGGGAATCTTTGTCAGGGAAACAAACATCGGATGAAAACAAGAATGTTAGTTGAATCTGCTTGTTTGTGCTTGCTGCGTGAGCATCTTGCGTGCTCATTGTTTCCCCCTGTTCCTCTCTCTCTCATTTCCCCTGATTAACAGGCCCAGATGGACAGTGTGAAGCCGACATGTGCAGGAGGCTGGACACACTGAGGGCTATGACAGACTTGGTGACAGAGAGGAGCACATCCATTTCCAAGACAGTCTATCATCAGCTATCCCATGAAATAAATGGCAGTGATTATACACTTGTCCATAGTATAGACACACAACCATAGACAAATGAGCTGCTATGCTGGACAACATGATGGTTTTTCAAATTCTAGTTTAAGGGGACAATATTATTCAGAACAAAAATATGCAGTCAATTCTGGATATATTCATTAATGGGGACAATAGAGTCAGGGATCTGGACAAATTAAGTCCATTGATCATACAGACTACTTCAGAGAGAGACAAGGTTCTCCATTTAGTGGCTTCCTCGTTGAATACCCCTAGCCAAACAGTACAAAGACACTGGACTAGGGGGAACGTAGAAGCCCTCTCCATTTTTCCCCTTCATCTCACCATACAGTATCTCACCTGTGAGGGTGCGCTGCAGAAGAGCCCTCCCTTATTATCTCCCATTTACTCCTCCCCTCCTCCCTATCTCACCTGTGAGGGTGCGCTGCAGAGGAGCCCTCCCTTATTATCTCCCATTTACTCCTCCCCTCCTCCCTATCTCACCTGTGAGGGTGCGCTGCAGAAGAGCCCTCCCTTATTATCTCCCATTTACTCCTCCCTATCTCACCTGTGAGGGTGCGCTGCAGGACAGTCCTCCGCTGATCTCTCCGATGCGTGCGGCTGCCGTGGGGTTGGAGGAGCTGATGAGGACGGGCCCACTGATCTCCATGGAGTGTCTCTGGGGGGGCGGGGCCAGACAGGGCTTGTGGGACATGGTGAGGGAAGTAAACGAGTGGCGCTTCTTACTGTTCTTCTTCTCCCCGGCCCGGTGGGGGCCACCGTTACTCTGGGGGCCCGATGAGGCCCCCTCGCCAGAGTCCCCACTGGAGTCCCCAGGCTTGTCCAACTCAATCAGCTGACGGGCTGCTGTGTTAAACTACAGGAGGAGTGAGGGAAGAGGGGAAGGAAAGGAGGGCAGGATGGGGTAGATATGAGAGAAAAGGAGTCGTTGTCGTTAATATGATAATGAAAGCCGTAACTCTTCATAATAAACCTTGTTGGAGTAAGAACCACCCTGTGCCTTTATCTGATGGGAGAAAGCAGTAGGCTGAGAATGCTGCCAGTACCAGGGGGTTGAGAGAGAACCTTGGGCTCAGGGGGAGTGGGAGTCAACGATTTTCAGGCAGGCAGCGGAGGAGACAGCAGCCTTTCATGTGATGTAGGAATCAAAGGAGGAACACTAAAAAGGGTTTAGCTAATCACAGGGAGAACAAGGGAGCACTCCACGACACAGTTAGCCCCGAGCTGCTCTCCCTCTACTTGGGACATAAAAGTGGAGAATTTCACACCAATCCTGAGGAGAGACAGTGCTAAATGTGTACACACGTAGCACTAGATCAGATATACAGCCAAGTATATACAACCAAATATAGAATGGGTATCAGTATAAAATCACTGTACAGAAATAACTCAGACACAATCAAGTGTGGCTACAAAAAACTAGATTATAACTTGTCCTCCATGACAGTTCCAGAATTGCTCAAATTTTGTTTTAAAATGAAAGCTGTTTACTGTCTGACATATGCTGAATGTACAGTAATCATCAGTTGCACATTTGTTTAAGTAACCTGTGCGAGACCCGAGTCAAAATGTCCTTCCTTGGAGGAAAACGTTGTATTTCTCTGCTGTGAAAACAGTCAATTGCATCCATTAGTTGTTTTGCATCCGTTCCCTTCAAAATATCCACCCTTGGGATATTTTGAAAAATCTAAATCTGTCACATGAATAGTGCCATGAAAAATGAGAAGAAACATCTTTTAATTCTCCTCTGCTTCTAAGAATGTAATTTTCAATGTCAGAGTCAAAGATAACCTTCACAAAAGCATTCACACGGAAAATGTCTTGCCTTCTTAAATTGCCCTTCCTTTTATGGCAAGCCTCTGCCCACTCCCGGGCTTCTCTCTACCATTAGAAGTGTAACGATTCACCAAACCCACGGTTCAGTACGTATTTGGGGTCACGGTTCGGTTTCGGTACAGCAGGAAAATTAAATGCAATTAACAATCTTCAGCATTCACAAATGTTCCTGGCATTGTTTGTTGTGACAGGATTGTTATGTTAGGCCTCTCAAGGTTCCACTCTGATGCTGCGTTTGTAACCATGTGGGAGGTGGGAATTTACCAGTTGTGAAGTCATAAATGCCAGTTGGATGCATTCATGTGACTTGAAAGCTGATTGGCCAACAAGCTGCAACCATAAACTAAAAGTACAGCTATCATGCTTGTAAACAAATTATAGAGTTCATAAACCACATTAATATATTGCTTTTTATAAATAATGTTTTGTTGTTATATTTAACTGCAGAAAATGCTGTCTGAGGCCTTTTCCTTAGTCGGTGATGTTAGAGGTTACCATTTGGGAGAAGTGGGTGCTCAGGATGATAGAGGAGTTTCCCACAAGTGATTACCAGTTGGAGGGGCGTTCAAGTGGATTTTTCCCAATAGCATGTGGTAAATTGCCACTTCCATCTGGGTTACGAATGCACCATGACACTGCCTCCTTCACTGTCAAATGCACACTTGAGTCTCATAAAGGGGGTGGGTCTGTAGCATGGTACATCTCCCACTGCGGAGTAATGTGATGGGCTGTCACTGTTAAATAATCATCATTAAAATCATTAAAAACTTCTGCTTTGGCTTGCTTATATAGAGCGGGTAATATCTGTTTGCTGAAATGGGTGCAAGAGGTAAGTTCGTAACGTGGCTCAAGCACTTTCACGAGGTGCTAAACTCCCTATTCTCAACAACCAGGAAGATTCAAATGAAAACAGAGACGACTGCTTTAAAAGATAAATAGCCTACAGTATAGGCTACAGGCCTATACAATTCAATAATATTGAAATCAATTTCATGTTCATTCAACTGAGTTCTATTTTGCTAATTGCAGGCTGCTGTCAAATGTTTGCCTCAATATATTTCGTGTAATGTGCGCAATGATGAGCCAAATCTTGATTTTAGTGCATTAGGGTAAGCCGCCTCAATTTGTGCAGTCATGATAATATCTTTCTAGGAGCTGATCCGTCGTCAGTATTGTGGAATGATTCTAATGTTAATGTAGATTAAAATGGAGAAAGACAGCGCTGCTCTCAGATCAGCTTTCTTTTGATCCTATCAGTATCGACACGCCTCAACACGCACTTAGTGAACCTTCTCTGCGTGGTGTTTTGGGAAACGCATGTTACATCTTTGGTCGTTGTAGGAAAGATGCATTGTTAAAACACTCGTAAGCCTACATTCCATCACCATCGGGAAACCAGGACCAGGTCTATTACACAGGTAAGGTTCCTACCAGCAGGCAGTTCTCTCAGCAGTGATCATGGAAGCTTTTACAGGACAATGGTGAATTACCTAAGGATGTCAAGCTAAAGATGGCTAAAGCTTTTTAAAGCTGGCTGTATTTAAGGGGCACATGGGAATTTGGACAGCTGCTCAGAAGGTGCTCAATGACCAGTCAATCTAATGGCATGTTTAGTACTTTGGTGAAATATATTGTGACCGTTTTCATGGGTAAAGCAAAAGGGGAGAGCACTAATGTGTACATTTTGCAAGATGTCTAACAAAGCAACAACAAAAAAGATTGCACTAACATACTCTGCATTTTCCAACCTCTTACCTGAGGTAAAATGCTTGCCTGGACATATCAGGGACACTCCGGTTGTTAAGACTTGGAGGAACATTTCTCTTACCTCAACATATGATATAGGGAAGATTCCAATTTTATCCCCCAGCATTCCCTCTGCCCAGTTTTCATCCACTCTGCGAATCACAGTCAGAATATCATCCTAGAAGAGAAAAGATGCAGAGCTTGTTACTGGGAAGACTCTCATTAAAGATGCTGCTAACTAGGAGATTTTCAGATCTTCTAGGAACAAACACACAGGATAGAAGAATAATGAGGCTGAGAGAGAGAGACCATGTTTTATTACAACTTCCGGAAGTACCCAGTTAGGCTACGTTAGAGTAATGCAGTACAGTGGATCCTGTTTTAAAAGGAACAAGATAAGCACTTTTGTTTCAGTTTTTCCTCATAAGGGGTGGCAGGTACCCTAGTGAGGCGGCAGGTAGCCTAGTGGTTGCTGGATCGAATCCCCGAGCTGACAAGATAAAAATCTGTCGTTGTGCCTCTGAACAAGGCAGTTAACTCACTGTTCCCCGGTAGGCTGTCATTGTAACGGAGAATTTGTTCTTAACTGACTTTGCCTAGTTAAATAAAGGTTTTAAAAAATTAAAAGATATAAAACAGCAGACTGCTTATAAAAGCCAAGGATAGAAAGCTCTAATCTACCCTTTCAGTTGATTAGAATAGATCGAGAAATGTAGTAATTTAGCAATGGTACAGTAGCCATCTAGTTCTAGGTGTGTGAGTGGATAACTGGTCCTCTACACTAGGAGGAAAAATGCCTTGCATCCGCAGGACACGTCTGCAGAAAGAGAGAGAGAGAGAGGAACACAGTTTCACTGAGGTTTGGTCAGGGTTAAGCCACAGAGATTTTACAATCAACAGTTGTTGAGATGTTAGATGCTCCAAACTCAGGAAAATTACAGCTTAGAAAAAACAGTATAGGTTGTAATTAAAACTCTTGCTAGAAACTGTAGTTCCAACTTTAGCGACAATGTCCTATGTGGTAGGGCTGTGGCCTGTACAGTGGTCTAGAACTCACCTTTGTGAAGGGCAGGCAGTCCTTGTCTGCCTCGTTATCTTTCAGCTCAAAGTCATAGAGGGCCTTGCACTGTGGCGGGGGCTGCGGCAGGGGCTTGATGATCTGGACAAAGTTGGTGGGGAAAAAGCCGTGGACTCCGCCCATCTCTCCGTGGTACCAATTGTCATCCACCTGGCGTCGCAGGATGATGATGTCACCCTTACTGAACTTGAGGTCCCCAGGTTCCTTGCCATCGTAGTTGTACAGTGCCTTGGCACAGGGCAGCTGGGGTACACCCTGTAGAGTGAGAGAAAGAGCGATGGAGAGTGTTCAGGCTGTGTCCAAAATATCAGGACTCATGCATAATTGAGCACCACTCAGAACCACATTAATTTTTCAAAACACAGAAGTGTAAATGTGGACCAGAGCCATTAGGGACAAGAGCACAGTGAGGGGTTGTAGTGATGGTCCATATGGGCCACTGACCACACGAGGGAATCAGGAATAAACCACCCTGACCTGGGTAGAGCCACACTTTCAGACTCATTGTATAATCTTCTTCCACCAAGTCAGAGTGTGCCTCAGTCACCACTCTCACTGACATTCATTCTCTGTTGCTTTCTAACCGAGAAAGAGACCCAAATGATGTACCGAAAAGAATCTTGGCCCAAAACAGACACCAGTAACTATGGAAACCGAAGAAAAGTGTGAAAGCCTACTTGTTATGGGAACATGCAGAAACAAGAGAAAGGTAAACTGCATTCCCAAAACAAGGAGTAAACTAAATGTGCATCAATAGCTTGGTTTCCATCTAATTGGCAACAGATTCATGCGAATATTCTAAAATGAATTAAGCGAGAAACCGCAAAAGTAATTTTTATGTGCACTACGTCATCACGCACAGCTTTTTATCTGCAATAAGTGAATTTGATGGTAACACATCTCTGGTGGTATGCACATTTACAATCAGAGATGCGTTTCCATCAAATTGACTTGTTGAAGCGAAAAGGCTGTGCGTAGGGCACATAAAAATAACTTCTGCAGTTAAATTCCCATGTACGAATAAAAATACAAGTTAAATGGGTTTCCATCGCATTTTCAACTCTACTGATGGTTTTGTCACAAATATTTTTGCATTATATAGTGAATGTGCCCACTCTGGTCTTGGCACATGTGCTCTAGCCAACAGCTTGCATATACAGTGCAGTATAGCCTACATGATGAGAATATTATGGACAAAAGAGCAAGATTATTTTTATTTGCGAACGACAGTCAAGCATCCATAATCATGTGACCAGAATAAGACCCTCAATATTTATTGGAAAGGAGCATCAAGATCACTGTGCACTTTCACCACCCTGTGAAGTTCATCATATCTTATTTCACCTGGTGCCTAATAAAGTGTACGGTTTCCCGAGTTGTAGTGGGAGGTACACAGAACATACCATTGAGTGACTCCAAGTTTTTTTCCAAAATGGTTACTATGTCAATATTTGGGCATAAAAGTGTTTCCACTGCCATTTATTGCATAATTCAATTTTAGACAAAAAGATCCCACCTTGTCTAGCGTATTTTGTTTTGTCAACATTTGGAAAGTTTACTGACAAATTTGCTGTTTCCATCAGGCCTGTCATGACATTTCTATCCGACATGTAAACTCTGCAAAAAAAGAAATGTCTTTCAGCAAACTTAACATGTGTAAATACACTGCTCAAAAAAATAAAGGGAACACTTAAACAACACAATGTAACTCCAAGTCAATCACACTTCTGTGAAATCAAACTGTCCACTTAGGAAGCAACACTGATTGACAATACATTTCACATGCTGTTGTGCAAATGGAATAGACAACAGTTGGAAATTATAGGCAATTAGCAAGACACCCCCAATAAAGGAGTGGTTCTGCAGGTGGGGACCACAGACCACTTCTCAGTTCCTATGCTTCCTGGCTGATGTTTTGGTCACTTTTGAATGCTGGGGGTGCTTTAACTCTAGTGGTAGCATGAGACGGAGTCTACAACCCACACAAGTGGCTCAGGTAGTGCATTTCATCCAGGATGGCACATCAATGCGAGCTGTGGCAAGAAGGTTTGCTGTGTCTGTCAGTGTAGTGTCCAGAGCATGGAGGCGCTACCAGGAGACAGGCCAGTACATCAGGAGACGTGGAGGAGGCCGTAGGAGGGCAACAACCCAGCAGCAGGACCGCTACCTCCGCGTTTGTGCTAGGAGGAGCAGGAGAAGCACTGCCAGAGCTCTGCAAAATGACCTCCAGCAGGCCACAAATGTGCATGTGTCCGCTCAAACGGTCAGAAACAGACTCCATGAGGGTGGTATGAGGGCCCGACGTCCACAGGTGGGGGTTGTGCTTACAGCCCAACACCGTGCAGGACGTTTGGCATTTGCCAGAGAACACCAAGATTGTCAAATTCGCCACTGGCGCCCTGTGCTCTTCACAGATGAAAGCAGGTTCACACTGAGCACGTGACAGACGTGACAGAGTCTGGAGACGCCGTGGAGAACGTTCTGCTGCCTGCAACATCCTCCAGCATGACCGGTTTGGCGGTGGGTCAGTCATGGTGTGGAGTGGCATTTCTTTGGGGGGCCGCACAGCCCTCCATGTGCTCGCCAGAGGTAGCCTGACTGCCATTAGGTACCAAGATGAGATCCTCAGACCCCTTGTGAGACCATATGCTTGTGCGGTTGGCCCTGGGTTCCTCCTAATGCAAGACAATGCTAGACCTCATGTGGCTGGAGTGTGTCAGCAGTTCCTGCAAGAGGAAGGCATTGATGCTATGGACTGGCCCGCCCCTTCCCCAGACCTGAATCCAATTGAGCACATCTGGGACATCATGTCTCGCTCCATCCACCAACGCCACGTTGCACCACAGACTGTCCAGGAGTTGGCGGATGCTTTAGTCCAGGTCTGGGAGGAGATCCCTCAGGAGACCATCCGCCACCTCATCAGGAGCATGCCCAGGCGTTGTAGGGAGGTCATACAGGCACGTGGAGTCCACACACACTACTGAGCCTCATTTTGAATTGTTTTAAGGACATTACATCAAAGTTCGATCAGCCTGTAGTGTGGTTTTCCACTTTAATTTTGAGTGTGACTCCAAATCCAGACCTCCATGGGTTGATAAATTGGATTTCCATTGATTATTTTTGTGTGATTTTGTTGTCAGCACATTCAACTATGTAAAGAAAAAAGTATTTAATAAGATTATTTCTTTCATTCAGATCTAGGATGTGTTGTTTAAGTGTTCCCTTTATATTTTTGAGCAGTATATTTGTATGAACATAAGATTCAACAGACAAACTGAACAAGTTCCACAGACATGTGACTAACAGAAATGGAATAATGTGTCCCTAAACAAAGGGGGAGATCAAAATCAAAAGTAACAGCCAGTATCTGGTGTTGCCACCAGCTGCATTAAGTACTGCAGTGCATCTCCTCCTCATGGACTGCACCAGATCTGCTGTGAGATGTTACCCCACTCTTCCACCAAGGCACCTGCAAGTTCCCGGACATTTCTGGGGGGTAATGGCCCGAGCCCTCACCCTCCGATCCAACAGGTCCCAGACGTGCTCAATGGGATTGAGATCCGGGCTCTTCGCTGGCCATGGCAGAACAGTGACATTCCTGTCTTGCAGGAAATCACGCACAGAACGAGCAGTATGGCTGGTGGCATTGTCATGCTGGAGGGTCATGTCAGGATGAGCCTGCAGGAAGGGTACCACATGAGAGAGGAGGATGTCTTCCCTGTAACGTACAGCCTTGAGATTGCCTGCAATGACAACTAGCTCAGTCCGATGATGCTGTGACACACAGCCCCAGAGCATGATGTACCCTCCACATCGATCCCGCTCCAGAGTACATTCTCGGTGTAACATTCATTCCTTCGACGATAAACGCGAATCCGACCATCCACCTGGTGAGACAAAACCGCGACTCATCAGTGAAGAGCACTTTTTGCCAGTCCTGTCTGGTCCAGCGACGGTGGGTTTGTGCCCATAGACAACGTTGTTGCCGGTGATGTCTGGTGAGGACCTGCCTTACAACAGGCCTACAAGCCCTCAGTCCAGCCTCTCTCAGCCTATTGCAGACAGTCTGAGCACTGATGGAGGGATTGTGCATTCCTGGTGTAACTCGGACAGTTGTTGTTGCCATCCTGTACCTGTCCCGCAGGTGTGATGTTCGGATGTACCGATCCTGTGCAGGTGTTGTTACATGTGGTCTGCCACTGCGAGGACGATCAGCTGTCCGTTTGTCTCCCTGTAGCGCTGTCTTAGGCGTCTCACAGTACGGACATTGCAATTAATTGCCCTGGCCACATCTGCAGTCCTCATGCCTCCTTGCAGCATGCCTAAGGCACGTTCACGCAAATGAGCAGGGACCCTGGGCATCTTTCTTTTGGTGTTGTTCAGAGTCAGTAGAAAGGCCTCTTTAGTGTCCTAAGTTTTCATAACTGTGACCTTAATTACCTAACGTCTGTAAGCTGTTAGTGTCTTAACGACCGTTCCACAGGTGCATGTTGATTAATTGTTTATGGTTCATTTAACAAGCATGGGAAACAGGGTTGAATCCCTTTACAATGAAGATCTGTGAAGTTATTTGGTTTATCTGAATGTGTGTGACACTGAATGGGTCTTGTTGGATGGCCTTTTAAATGAGAAAGTCTATTATAGTACAGGATCAGTGTGATGAGCTTGGCTGGCTCACTGTATGTATGCATGTCTGTCTGTGTAATACAGAAGTCTAAATGCCCCGGACCTGGCCCAGTTCTCTCCCTGAGGAAGGTTAGGTGGTCTCGACTTGCTAGTCTGGAGCCCTGAAAGGACCATTCAGGGGTGACAACACAGAGGGGACGGGAAGGCTCAATGAACCCCATTCAAGATGGCTGTCCAAGAGGGCGGCACCAATCCAAAAAGCTTCTACCCCCTCACATCCCTCCCTCTACTCTGTTAGAGGCCTTTGATAGTGCTCAGAAACACAAATACTACCGACAGCGTCAATCTGAGCACTGACAGATGAAATTAACCAGATATCAGGGAGAAAGATAGTCAGAGGTAAAGAGAAATAAGGAAAATGAGGGTCTGGGACAGAGCGCGCGCGCGAGGCGGCAGACAGAGCGCGCGCGCGAGGCGGCAGACAGACAGACAGAGAGCGAGTGAGGCGGCAGACAGACAGAGAGCGAGGCGGCAGACAGACAGACAGAGAGCGAGCGAGGCGGCAGACAGACAGACAGAGAGCGAGCGAGGCGGCAGACAGACAGACAGACAGAGAGCGAGCGAGGCGGCAGACAGACAGACAGACAGAGAGCGAGCGAGGCGGCAGACAGACAGACAGACAGAGAGCGAGGCGGCAGACAGACAGACAGACAGACAGACAGAGAGCGAGGCGGCAGACAGACAGAGAGCGAGCGAGGCGGCAGACAGACAGACAGACAGACAGAGAGCGAGCGAGGCGGCAGACAGACAGACAGAGAGCGAGCGAGGCGGCAGACAGAGACAGACAGAGAGAGAGCGAGCGAGGTGGCAGACAGACAGAGAGCGAGGCGGCAGACAGAGACAGACAGACAGCGAGGCGGCAGACAGACAGACAGACAGACAGCGAGGCGGCAGACAGACAGACAGAGAGCGAGGCGGCAGACAGACAGACAGACAGCGAGGCGGCAGACAGACAGACAGACAGACAGACAGACAGAGAGCGAGGCGGCAGACAGACAGACAGAGCGAGGCGGCAGACAGACAGACAGACAGACAGAGACAGACAGAGACAGACAGACAGACAGACAGACAGACAGACAGACAGACAGACAGACAGACAGACAGACAGACAGAGAGCGAGAGAGAGAGAGAGAGGCGGCAGAGAGAGAGAGAGAGCGAGACGGAAGTGTTTAGAGCTGGCAGGCGCTGCAGTCTTGTTAAAGGCTAACGAAGCGTTTAGCGGCTGAGAGTAGAATGACAGTACAGAACACAGAGCTGTGAAGCTGAGCCAGGGTGACATCACCCGCTGCGCACAATCACACAGCCCTGCCTGGACTTGGCCTGGGCCTCACAGCCAATCACACGCTGCACAGGATGGCCAGGGCTATGAGGTGGGGGTGTGAGGGGGCCTGGGGGAGAAAGAATTGATGAGCGGGGCAGGCAGCCCCCTCAGCCAGCACGCTGCTGCTGCTCTAGAACTGGTCTCTGAGGGGAAAGCAGGTCTTTGAGTCAGCCTGGCCCTGTGCTGGCAGGGAGCATTGTGATGTAAAAGGACATTAGTGATGTACATTGTGATGTAAAAGCACATTAGTGATGTACATTGTGATGTAAAAGCACATCAGGTTCTGCAGAAGAGGGGGAGGAGATCCAAAAGCTGACCCCTCCTGTCTCAGCCTCCAGTATTTATGCTGCAGTAGTTTGTGTCGGGGGGCTAAGGTCAGTCTGTTATATCTGGAGTATTTCTCCGGTCTTATCCGGTGTCCTGTGTGAATTTAAGTATGCTCTCTCTAATTCTCTCTTTCTTTCTTTCTTTCTCTCTCTCGGAGGACCTGAGCCCTAGGACCATGCCTCAGGACTACCTGGCCTGATGACTCCTTGCTGTCCCCAGTCCACCTGTCCGTGCTGCTGCTCCAGTTTAAACTGTTCTGCCTGTGGCTATAGAACCGTGACCTGTTCACTGGACGTGCTACCTGTCCCAGACCTGCTGTTTTCAACTCTCTAGAGACAGCAGGAGCGGTAGAGATACTTTCAATGATCGGCTATGAAAAGCCAACTGACATTTACTCCTGAGGTGCTGACCTGTTGCACCCTCAACAACCACTGTGATTATTATTTGACCATGCTGGTCATTTATGAACATTTGAACATCTTGGCCATGTGCTGTTATAATCTCCACCCGGCACAGCCAGAAGAGGACTGGCCACCCCTCATAGCCTGGTTCCTCTCTAGGTTTCTTCCTAGGTTTTGGCCTTTCTAGGGAGTTTTTCCTAGCCACTGTGATTCTACACCTGCATTGCTTGCTGTTTTGGGTTTTAAGCTGGGTTTCTGTACAGCACTTTGAGATATCAGCTGATGTAAATAGGGCTTTATAAATAAATTTGCTTTGAAAAGCAGGACTGATATGAACATTTGTACAATCGGACTGTACAATTCAGGTAGCCTCATTTTTATGACATGGCTGTTTGTTCAACAATGGACCAAATGCAGTGCTCTAGACACGGCACTACACAACAGAACCCAAACTACACTCAGTGAATTGACTATAATCTCCTCACAAGCCCATTGCTCTGCAGTCCAGGAGTGTTTTCCCCTACATACCCCTCTTCTGGCCTCACACAAGAGGGGCTGTCAGCAGATTTACATTTCCCTGTTTCACCCAGCTTAACAGCGGGAGAGAGAGAGAGACAGAGTGGAGAAAGAGAGATGGTGGGGGGGTTGAAGAGAGGGAGTGGGCTTCTGAATGGAAGAGTTGGTCTGTATGAATGAGATGGAAAAAGGAGGGGGGAGGAGGGGGGTGGGTGTTTCCGGTTTGCAACCATGGAAACTATGCAGATGTGTCTGAACTGGACCAACATGCATGAGTCGAATCCAGGCTTCAGTCCAGTCCAAACACCTCGAGGTCAGCTCCCCACCCCACAGTTGTAGTTTCCAACAAGCCAATATTCTACTTAGTTTAGCACAGAAAACATGGTAATTAACTACAATGGCCATAATCCATTGTCCGTTGTGTGTTTCTTTGACACCTGCTACGTAAAAGAGAAGCATAATCGAGAGAGATAGAGCAGTTGCTTCACAAGGTATGAAAATACCTGAACATACCTGATCTAAGTGATTGATAGTTGGTACTCAGGAGTCAAAGTATGCCTTATTTCCTCTGAAGAACTAATAACATTTTTTTTTTGTCAGACAGCAGCAGCTCTAGAGATGAGATGATAACCCGGAATTAAATAAAGTCACCAAATAAAATAAATGTAATACAGAAAACTGAAATATTGTATTAAAGTAATGTGAATAAATGATGGTTAATAAGTGATAAGCAGTAATGGACAGTCACTACCATCATGGGACTTTTATTCATTGCTTTATTCTGTGTTGTTACAGCATTCAACTCACATAATGCAAAGTGCATTTAATGTTAAAGAAAATAAGCACTAATCGCTCAGCACTACTGGGTTTCTCAATGTACCAGTCTCTGCCAGTGCCTGCTTGTTTATAAAAAAGAGAGAGTATCCTCCATCCAACCCCACACAAATGGTACAATCCAGCTAGTCTCTTTCCAGAATGAGAGTCACTGTGCCAGTGTTTTTATGGCTTTTCCCCTCACCCAGAGAGCGATGCAGACAGATCAGACTGCATTAAGGGACATCTTCCCTCCTTGCCGCAGCTCAGCCTCTCCACTCCCACAGATAAAGCCATGTCACCTCCCACCAATGTGTTGTGTTGAGGTGAGGTGGCCGGGCCCAGATCACATCCCTTCCCAACAATGAGATGGAGACCTATAATATAAACCCAACATTAAAGTGTTGATCCTATGTTTCATGTGTTGAAATAAATGATCCCAGAAATGTCCTATACGCACAAAAAAAACGTATTTCTCTCAAATCTTGTGCACAATTTGTTAACATCCCTGTTAGTGAGCATTTCTCCTTTGCCAAGATAATCTACCCACCTGACAGGTCTGGCATATTAAGAAGCTGATTTAACAGCATGATTACAAAGGTGCACCTTGTGCTGGGGACAATAAAAGGCCACTCTAAATTGTGTAGTTTTGTCACAACACAATGCCACAAATGTCTCAAGTGTTGAGGGAGCACGCAATTGGCATGCTGACTACAGGAATGTCCACCAGAGCTGTTGCCAGAGAATTGAATGTTAATTTCTCTACCATAAGCTCTACCATAAGCTGGCTTCAATTTAGATGGCGGTACGTCCAACCGGCCTCACAACGGCCCAGGATCTCCACATCCGGCTTCTTCACCAGCGAGATCGTCTGAGACCAGCCATTCAGACAGCTGATGAAACTGAGTATTTCTGTCTGTAATAAAGCCCTTTTGTGGCAAAAAACTCATTCTGATTGGCTGGGCCCGGCTCCCCAGTGGGTGGGCCCCTGTCCAGGCATGTGAAATCCATAGATTAGGGCGTAATTAATTTCAATTGACTGATTTCCTTATATGAACTGTAACTCCGTAAAATTGTTTAAATTGTTGCATGTTCCATTTATATTTTTGTTCCGTATAGATACTAAGGCTTTAATTACAGCTCTCTCCCTCCCTCCCTAGCCCACATAAACAGCTGCTCTGAAAGAAACGTTTAAATGGAAGTCATCATTCAGCGGCATAACTCTGTAAGACAGACAGAGCACATCTAATGAGAATCTGACTACAAGCCACAACTAATCACTTCTGTCCTGGTTATAGATTTAAGCACATGATTAGACAATACACGTCACAGACCCACAGTGTGTGCACTATGACTGAACAATACAAGTACACACATTTCCACATC
The DNA here is from genome assembly GCF_901001165.1 of Salmo trutta. Taxonomy (NCBI): domain Eukaryota; kingdom Metazoa; phylum Chordata; class Actinopteri; order Salmoniformes; family Salmonidae; genus Salmo; species Salmo trutta. Next base: position 27,657,957 of record NC_042978.1, on the reverse strand, counting down.
ATGCATGAGAAGCTGACTACACAACACACTATTTTGATCCACAATGCACACCTACGTGGGAATCTCAGCCACTCTAAATTGTGTGCGCGCACAATAACAATAGTAACAGGCTGTGTGTAAGGCAATATTGCATGGCATCAGATGGTGTGTATAATCTTACCTTCATCAGAGATAATGCAATTAGACAGAAGTGGAGTGCTAAGGGGATTTGGCTGTAATAGTGTTTACTTAAGTTCCACAGCATCGGATCATAACAGAATTACAACACTGTTCACTCTACAGCACCGCCAAATGTCAACAACCAGCGAGCAAACAGATAACACAAATACACAACGCACACAGACACACAGCAAGACAGACAGGGTAAGCTTAGGTCACAGCCTGTGGACTAGACTAACCCTAACCATTTCCTAGCCGCCAGTGACGACAGCAGCACTAGAAACACACAAATAAACTGCAATTTTAACTGAGCAATCATAGGTTATGAACCTGCCATCTGGCATGATTTATATGTACAGTAATAGATTATGAAGAGAATGTGTGCTGCTCATCCACACAGCTACTCTACCCAGTAAGAGCAAGCCTACTGTTTGAAGCTGTCATAGATGGCCATTGGAGTCTATAGGCAGGCCTTGGCCAAGAAATCTCCAGTCTGGAAGATTGAGGATGACAGTAGAGTGGTTCTTCTTCCAGACAGCATGTCTTCATTTCCAGCCAGGCCTCCTGTCTCTCCCCCGTGGGCTAGGGCTCCCATATGAAGACCCCTAGAGACTCAGCAGGGGGTGGGGGACAGGCAGGCAGGCGGCCGACCCTACAGCCACAGGGGGGGACGTCTGCATCTGCCTGCCCCCACCCCAACCCAGAGACTTCACAGACATTCCTGGAGAGGGAACAGTATTGTGTTCTGACCAAAACATGGCATTCTGTCTTCATCAACATGTCAGTGTGTACTGCTCAGACTACCCTAGTGTTGAGAAAGCACACGAAGGGAGTGACACATTGTGGAAGTGTGGAATTCGAGGGGCAGGAGCAATCTTGTTTTCATTAGAGCGCCATTACTTTAAATTGGTTCCTAATGGTCTCGTTTATGACCACTGGGAGACAGCAGCCTTCCCTGTTCCCTCCCTGTACACACAATCCTGGGGGCTTCGGACTGTGTGCCTGTCATATGCAGGGACAGGACTAGGGACAGTCAAGGAAAGAATGAACTAGTTTGAAGAGAGGAGGTGGTATGATGTATAGGTTGATTTGAGCCAGACTCAGTCAGGACACATGGAGACAGAGGAAATGAGGATCAGGAGAGAGGTTGAGTGACATGTTACAGGGTGATTTTCACCCAGAAATATACTTACTACTCCTGCCTGAGTCCTCTAAAGGTTATCTGAGTCCTGTTAAAAGTTGTTCAGACTGAATCTACCGAATCTACCTCAAACTGGTCTGTTCATTGAGCTAGAGAGAGCAGCTACCTAGTGCTACTGCTCCTACTCCTGCCCCCCTCTCGCATGGAACCAACACTGAGACAAAGGCTAACTTCCAACTACTGGTTTCTAAGGCAACCCGTCTGCGTGCCTTTTCTGGGACTGTTTATGGGTCTATTGACAATGTACTGAATCTTGTGAAAGAGTCATTCAAAGTCAGCGGGGCAGTGCTGAAGTCAGAGTGGTAAAAGCAACATTATAAACTGGGTAGTTCAAACCCTGAATGCTGATTGGCTGACAGCTGTGGTATATCAGACAGTAAACAACGGGTATGACAAAACATTTCTCGTTGCGAGAACAGCCCTTAGCCGTGGTATATTGGCCATATACCATACCCCCTCGTGCCTTATTGCTCAAGTAACACCCGATATCGGAGTGAACAGATGCACGTCTTCTAACGTGAGGAGTTTTCAAATAAACCCTTAGTTTAGCTTCCTTTGTGTTCTTGTTGGAAGTCTTCAAGTCTTCACTACTTACAGTGAGAGAGAGAGGAGGCAGACAGACAGGGGTGTGGAGGCCAGACGGAGCTCTGGCTCACACATGAACTTCTCACGAGTCCTCTCAGGCAACTCTACTACTGGCCCTGTGTATTATTGGCACTGTAGATCTTCCTGTTCCTCCTCCTATCCCTACATCAGGTCACTATAGGGCTTCCTCATCCAGACTAATACACATACCAAGAGGCATTGCTTCCCCTCCTCTGAGTGCCAGTTATAAACACACACCTCCGGAGTAACCACTCGTTGACGCCAACAAATTCTCCCTTTATGGCCTGTCCACTGGCCCTGGGCTGCAGTGTGGGGGCTTCTGGGAATTGCAGTCATTGGCTATGATCAACGCGGCCTCTAATGGAGTCTGGACACAGAGGGCCCATGAGGGAGCCATGTGTAGGCCTAAACCAGGAACTAGGCTACATTCAGAATTCACTTTAAAAGAGGGGAAAAACCTATAAAAACATTCAACACATGGAAGTACAACTAAGACATTGCTGAGGCAGGAGCATTTAGTAAGCTACAGATTAGTCATAAAAAAGACACCAGTTTGCCAGGAAAGGGGTCTGGGTTTATGAAAGACTTATGGCAACAGCGCACTCAGCCATACGGTTTTCATAAAGCTGTGAGTGGCTGGGTGTGTGTGTGTGTAATGAAGGTGCCATTTTACGTGAGCATGTGTGTGCAATACGTGTGCAGACTCGCTGTGAGTGTGCATGTGAGCGTGCATGTCTAGCCTTTACCTGGCTGATTGGCCCTGTTCCAGCGTTGAAGGCTGGTTCTGGGTGGCCCGGGATCACACAGACCTGAAAGCACAGAACTCTCCATCTCTGTGCCAGTTCATACACCGACTATGCTTTAAGACTCTCTCACACGGGAAAGAGCCAACTCACATTACACTGAGGAGAGAGGGGGAGGGAAGAAGCATGACCAAAAGACAGATGGACTAGAGGAAGATGGAGAGAGAGAGGAGGAATAGAGGGAGCGAGAGACGAGAGAGAGAGGGAGAGAGAAAGAGAGAGAGGGGAACACTGAGATTGACACTCCTATGTGATGCCGTTTGATGGGACTGACAGAACCTCCACTCCAACATGAGCCAGAAAGACACAGAAACATGTAGAGACAGGGTGGCCCAGCAGACCCTTCCAGCCAGGACTAATCTAATGCAGCAGGAACAGCTGGGAAAGCTAGGACAAACAACCAGAAATCTGTTCCCTTCACATCCCTGCCTGCAGTGGGGCAAGAAAGAGAGTGAAAGAGTGAGGGTACAATACAGGTTATTTTACTAATCCACCAGATATCTTTCACCGGGCCAGCTTGGCCACGCAGAGACCACGCAGTCACTAAAAGCAATGAATCTAAAACAACTCCTCCGCTGTCACTTCTCTCTCCTCCCACTCTCCTCTTCTCCCAGTCCATCTTGCTCTGGCTGAGGGGGAGGCATGTTAAATGGGATGAGTCGTGCTGCTCCAGACTGAAGGAGAAAAGGCTGGGGTCATGAGTGTTTAGTGATGGGCTGAGAGAGATGAAGAGCGGAGCAGGCTATTAGTCCGGCCCCGAGAAGCTCAACATCCATACATTCAACTCCTCTCTCGTCAGTTCACTTCTCCCTCTCCACAGGGCTCTTTTCTGCTCAGCCTCCCTCTTTTGCCCTCTCCCACAGAGGTCAGCCTATTGGCCCCCTTTGGAACCACAGAGGTCAGAGGGATGTCAGTGGGTGTTTAATATCATGTTTCCATCCATGAGTTTAATGCCTATTCAGATACAAGAGAGAAAATAGGAATCTCCCAATCTAGAATGAGCGGACAGAGGCTTTAGCATAAATAGAGATTAGGATGAATACTGGGGGATTACTACAAATGTCACAGTTATCAGTCTATCGAGTGCGGCTTGGTATGAGCTGAATATTAAGCGCCTCTTCAGATCTCTCCACTCCCCTCCACTGCCGGCTCTTAGAAGGGAGCGATATGTCTGCAGGCTTTTGTTCCAGTCAGCCAGCCAGCCATTCAGACTGAGGCAGAGCCAGCTGTTCCTGTCCTGCTGGGTCAGACTGGACTGATTTAGCCCTGTGTGGGGTAGTGGCACAGAGGGTTAATGGTTTAAGGATTGGATCATTTGCCAGGCAGACAGCAGCTCCCCAGATCCTGAATTCACAGTACCTAGACTAGAGACATACCAACATAGTTAAAATTCACTCCAGGCAATTTCTCTTCCTTCTTCTGATTACAGGGCTGTCAGTTGGCACTGATGGGCCATGAGCAATGAACATTGTTTGGACTTTAGGTCATGGGTTGGCCCTGGTGGTTTCAGACCAGCGGCCTTTAAGCCGGAGTTTGACCTCTTGGGTCTCAGACAAGTGGGCATCAGACTTTGGGGGCAGAAAGGAAACAGTGGGCAGCTGAACGGTTGTTTGCATTGGCTGGTATTTGGACACCTCTACAGTGGACAAACAAAGACAGCGTATTGACGCAGTCGTGAAAAAGGGCCAGTTCACAAATGCTGCATCGGTTCCCCCTCTCAAAGACCATCACAGCTATGTCCATCATTCACCATTCTGTGAGAAAGTGTGTGTGTGTGTCCGCCCATGCAATTCAGTATGGGAGTGTGTGTGTGTGTGTGTGTGTGTGTGTGTGTGTCTTGTTTGCAGTGTTCTCCCCCAAACACCCACAGCTCAGACCTAACATCTAACTGCTAGCTTTTCTTCTCTGATGAATGCTGGCAGAGAGCTGGAGCCAGAGAGCTGGAGCCACAGAGCCAGAGAGCAAGGGACAACTGACAGGCTGTTCAGGAGCTCAGCATAGACAGACCACTTTACTATACACTTGTTTTCCTCCAGAGTGGATTGGCTTTGGCAGACCTGTCCACCAGCTTATGCAACCCCCTTACTAGACCTGACCCCAGTCTGTCCAGTCTACCAAGACCATGACTGAGTCTCCTGAAGTCATGTCTTAAATCTAGAAGTATGGGAAACAACAAAACTGTTGTTTTTGTGGGTAAATATGTGTAGAGGTTGGGTTGGTCCAGACTGGCCTGAGTCTCTGTAGAGCAGCCAGCCCTCCCATTATCAGCTTATCAGACTGAAGGCGTCAGGCCAGAAAAACAACAGCCAGGCAAGGAGGGAAGGGCTCCTGTTCTGTTGAGGCCCACACCACAACACTCCCTGGTTGCTGTGGTTACTGATCAGCCCCCCCTAATGACATTATGGTCTGGCTGGCGCTGAGAAGGGACTAGGAGGGGCTGTGTGTTTCTGGCTCCAGAGGTCATGAGGCAGTGAGACACAGTAGGAGCTAATGAGGTACGCACCCTGCCATTATCAGTAGCTCAGAGCCCAGCTCACATACATACCACACACAATATCAATACACCTGGACTGTGACACCTGGCTGAGATGTTAACACTGCACTGACTGCATGGTTACAGAGTAGAGACATGGGTCTCCCTGCACCTGTGTGGGTGTGGGTCAGGGTTTCTGTTACCCAGTAATGGTTTGCTTTTGACCAATAAATATAATTGCTGTCGGCCAATTGTCCTGGAGAAAAAGTCACATTTCAAAATAATGATTTTTAGCCTATTCATTTATGCTAATACCAGTCGATGTAAATCCATTTGAATTAGTGATGCACCAATATGACATTTTTTTGGCCGATACCGATATTTTTCTTGACAAAAAAAAACCCGATAACCGATATTACAGTTTTTGCGGCCTTAAGCATTCTAGTACAGTTAAATAGTTAACACACACACACACACGCAGTGGTCTAAGGCACTGCATCTCAGTGCAAGAAGCGTCACTACAGTCCCTGGTTCGAATCCAGGCTGTATCACATCCAGCCGTGATTGGGAGTCTCATAGGGCGGCGCACAGTTGGCCCAGCGTCGTCCGGGTTTGGCCGTCATTGTAAATAAGAGTTTGTTCTTAACTGACTTGCCTTGTTAAAAAGGTCTCACACACACCAAAAAGTTATTTTGTTGGCATTTTTCCCCATTACCAGTAAAACATCATCAAAACCTATTTCACTTGCTGTGCTGTTTTGTTGTTCATTTGTTCAGTAGTTTCATTCCCAACCAGGATTTCGTCAAGCAGTGATGTTTCAGCTCTGTCTGTCCGTGGCCTCTCTTTCTTGGTGCGCACTGTCACTGTGTGTTTCCATCTTGTCCAGCTGTGTATGTAACATTTCATGTAAACCCTGTTTCTTGTCTGCGATGAAGTAGCGGTCCTTGTACCTAGCATCGAGTATGGTGGCGACACAGTAAAGAGAGAATGCCACCGAATAGCTTGTGTGGGCAGTTTTGTTGAGTAGGTGTTTCAATGCCATGACAGGGTATCACGTCTGCTGCAGGAGCAGTTGATGAGCTTATTTCTCCAGTCAGTTGTTGGAATGGAGCTAGGAGTGTGTTCATGTTTCCAAGTTTCAAACATGTTCTCAAATACCATTGAAATGGCAGCAACGGTATGACAACCAGCACATTCATGAGCATGAAATACGACTTTCCCCAGTACGAAATCCTCGTCAACTCACTGTGCTGTCAGACTCAGCATGCTCATGGGGCTGATATCGCTGGTCCAAATGTCAGTCGTGAAGCTAATAGCAGTGACGCTATTACTGTGTAACTCCGGTAGGGAAACATCTGAACAATACCACACTTTCTAATGTTAGTGTGTACCGGTGCTCATCCAGTCGCAAAAGCAACATCACCCACAACAGAGAACAGTTGATTTTCAAGGGCAATGAATTCCATTATCTTGGCTTTAATGGACTACGCCTTTGAGTTGTCTCGGTGACATTTTCTTACTCTTTCAAATGACTGCTCGACTTGTTGACTGCTCGATCCACACAGCAGATATTGTGGGCTAGGTTAGGAATGCTGCGTTGCACAACATGTTACGTGGCGTCATTACTTCATGCACCCATGTTATACATGTATGCACCTCAGTGTTCACATCAGTTTTGCACATCAGCATTAAACTAGACATCAAGCAGATGTAGGCCAATTCCGATATCGTCACCGATATATCGTGCATCCCTAATTTCAATAGTCATGCTTATCGGGCTATAGGTTAATTAGCATAATTAAATTGGCACGTGTACAGTATATTCGTTATGCATCTTATTTGTCACACGTACTGTACAGCATGCAGAAAGCCTTTGACCGGAAAATCTGTCAGACCACGTGAGAGCAGCTGCTACAGCAGCTCAAACAGAAAATGCACAGGCACCAGAACGCAGGCTTTATCGGCGCGTCACACACCACTTTGCAATGAGCTGGAGGCAGTATTGCATTTAGAAAACAATCGTTTGAAACCTCAATGTTTTTTTTTTAATATGAGGCAGGTCTTACCTTGCTTCCAAGTATCCTAGCCAAAATCAGGCCATATGCAGAGGCAATCATTTTAAATAAACTTTATTTAATTTTCCAGTAGCCAAAGGCACAATCCTATTCATATTAGCAACACATGCTAGTTGTTGCATATTAAATCTCATCTTTCAAAATTTCTAAACGATACTTTGATCTCTGTCACATGAAACCGCTCACATGTGCAACGTAATGTGAAGAAATAGTTTATCATCACTGTAAGCAAAAATGTTTTTATCTGTTGCAGACTCATTTCTTTTTAACATTAAAAGTTTATGTAGCCTAGGCATACCGGTTGTATGAATTTGGGATCCATCCTCCCACAACTGTCCCAGAGTCTGTTTGGAAAAGGCTATTTCTTTCTTGACAAGCTGACCAATAGAATAGATCAACTTCCTAGTATGGGGGGATAGTAGATTGATTTTGTTGTTCGTTACGCATCTTGTTTGCTGAAGAAAAGTAAATGTGGACTGTTTACCTATTCTATTGGCTCTGTCCGGGGGTATCGTTGGAACGGGGCCACAGTGTCTCCTGACCACTCCTGTCTCAGCCTCCAGTATTTTTGCTGCAGTAGTTTGTGTCGGGGGGCTAGGGTCAGTCTGTTATATCTGGAGTATTTCTCCTGTCTTATCCGGTGTCCTGTGTGAATTTAAGAATGCTCTCTCTAATTCTTTCTTTCTCTCAGAGGAGCTGAGCCCTAGGACCATGCCTCAGGACTACCTGGCCTGATGACTCCTTGCTGTCCCCAGGCCACCTGGCTGTGCTGCTGCTCCAGTTTCAACTGTTCTGCCTGGAACCCTGAACTGTTCACCGGACGTGCTACGATGTCCCAGACCTGCTGTATTCAACTCTCTAGAGACAGCAGGAGCGGTAGAGATACTCTCAATGATCGGCTATGAAAAGCCAACTGGCATTTACTCCTGAGGTGCTGACCTGTTGCACCCTCAACAACCACTGTGATTATTATTATTTGACCCTGCTGGTGATCTATGAACATTTGAACATCTTGGCCATGTTCTGTTATAATCTCCACCTGGCACAGCCTCTCGGTTTCTTCCTAGGTTCTGGCCTTTGCAGGGAGTTTTTCCTAGCCACCGTGCTTCTACACCTGCATTGCTTGCTGTTTGGGGTTTTAGGCTGGGTTTCTGTACAGCACTTTGAGATATCAGCTGATGTAAGAAGGGCTTTATAAATACATTTGATTGATTGATTGATTGATTATCTTCAAAAAGTGTGCATCAGAATTCGGTAAGAATGACACACGTCATTGCATCCTCGACTTGCATGTTCTGTTAAAATGAATTACCATAATCTAAATGTGATTCTTAGCACCGTGGGTGGACACCATAATCAGGTTACACACCCAATGCATATGGGCCTGGGAAATTTCTCAATCTCTCAAAATGTCCGGTAACTGAAAATGCTGCTGGTAAAATGTCTGGTGTCACATTTTCCTAATGGAAACTCTGGTGTGGGTCATGCAAGACTTTAATTTACCAGACATCCATATGCACTGGGTGCGTAACGCATTTAGGCTTCCACCCACGGTGCTCAAAAATCACATTTCGATTATTGTAATTCATTTAAACAGAATAGAAATTGACCTGTAAAGTTGTAATAAAATTAAGTAGAACGATGTTCTTAAACATCATGACAGGTTGTATTGAAAAGCAAAACATTGCCCGTTGAGTCTTCATCCCTGCTATAAATCATAACTGAATATAATTTAAAACAAAGAAAAAATTGCCTAGAAGAACAAGTCGCCTACAGTGCAATAAAAAACAATTTCAAAATATATTTGTATAATATAAATTTGCAAACAACTTGTCCTATAGGCTATTTGTATGAACATGTATTAATAAATAAAACAGCTGTTTTCAAATACAATCTAGGCCTCTAACTTAAATTAGGCCTAATACATTTTTAAAAACATGGCTGTCTACGAACACCATGGCCAGCCGGTCATGGCTAGAAGGGATCCAGATTGTCAAATTAACGTCAGATTTGACTTTCCGTAGCAGGTCAGGAGAACTAGGTTAAGGTTAGGAAATGGGTTAGCTAAAATGCAAATAAATTCAACCTTTTACATTAATTTGACAAAAGCTGGATCCCTTCTAGCCATGACCAGGCCGGCCCGCCCGACTCCCCCTTCCTTCTGCGATTCAGCACCACAGCAGTGGAAAGAGGACACACTAGGCAGCCACAAAAATGAAAGAGAAAAAAACAACTATAAAACTGATGTTGGACAATCAAATTCGATATGTAAATAAACAACATTTTACAAAGCTCCTGTGAAACGAGGCCCGCACCATGCATTTACTGTATGAAAGCACAAATTCTCTTTTTACAGTTCTACTGGATGATGTTAAATGGTATGTTTATTTTCATTTGAACTATCTTGGGGTTGTGACTCGTGTCATGTGTGATATACGTGACTTATTGATAACTGTTTCCTACAATAGGCAGATGGCTGCCTAGTGATTGCAACATTGTAACTCTCCGATGTGAATAGTTGGTAACAATGTTCCGTTTCCAAGTGCTACTGAATAAGCGTGACTGAAATGCACCAATTGTGCATAACACACATCATTACTCTAATGTTTATCAATCGTTCTAAATCTTTATACTATACATGGCAAGCATATGTTGAGGACCGGGCTTGACGAACACAATTAATGAACCTCTAATTGACTTGCGTTTGCGGTGGACCGTGGCCTGTTCAAAGTGAGCCGCTGCTGTTCGGAAGTCAAAACTTCCCAACTCTTGGAGCAGCTTGTGATGCGCAACAGCCTTCTTAATTTGTCCTCAGGAAGGAGCGATCTTGAGGCTGTCTTAAATCTGTTTGAGAAAGAATCCCCTCTCGACAGGCACACTGGAAACAGGAATAAACACAATCTTTGCCAATTTTGCCCAGCCTGGGTACAGTTAGCTGAGGACCTTGAGTAAAAAATGGAAACACACACACACGACACTGATTTCCAAGCAGCTTGGGGATTTATTGGCATATGAAGTATATTTGACTTTGAAGTTGGAGCACATTTACTGGTATGTCCATCAATGAATAAAAAACATTATTTTGCAATGGATTTATATTTTATTTTTGGACAATTTGGCCGGGTAACAATTTTATTTATCGGCTTTTCATGCATTTTAAAAATCAGCCAAAAGCTGGCATTTACCGGCTAATGGAAACCCTGGTGTGGGTGTACATCAGTCTGAGTCACCAAAACAAATACACGGGATCAGTCTGAGTCACCAAAACAAACAAGACACAGAACACTAAACATATCTCGTCAGCCCACCTGGGAGAATCGTGTGTGTGACATATTACTCAGGTGTGCCTAGGTTGATTCTCTCCGCCACCCTGACCAGAGTCAGAAAGAGTCGGAGTGTGTGTGTGTGTGTAAGAGAGCGAGAGCGTGTGTGTGAGAGAGGCAGAGAAACCAACAACTACTAGAGCCCCCTCTCAGTCCTCAACAGCTCTCCTCTTCTATTCAAGTCAACTTCAATAATTAAATCACACACTGTCAGGAGGCCCCAAGCATGGAAAGTGAGAACACTGGCTCTCTCACTGACTCCCTCATACTGGGTACGCACACACACACACACTTCATCTCCGTGGCTCTGTGGGAAACAGATGCGATATCAAATAATCATAGGACTGTAGAGGTATGTGCTGAGAGCAGCTGAAATATTGGAGTAGAACCAGTAGGAGCTGATCAAATGACTCAACCATTGGCTGATAAAGAGCAACAGAGAGAGATCGTTTGGTTTCATCTCACAGGGTTTCCAATGCTATTCCCCATTTCCATCCTCAGAGCACTGGGACACTGACTGGATGTGGCATCAACAACTATCACACAGGCCAAGGGTCAAAGCTCCACTTGGACCAGGATCAGACTGTTCCTATCAAGCCAAAACATACTACTGTGTGTTTGGTTTTACTATCCATGTGGGGACCAGAAGTCCTCACAAGGATAGTAAAAAAAAGGAAAAGTGTGGACCTTTTGCCAGTCCCCACAAGGAAAAAGGCTACTTTAGGCTTAGGTGTTAGGGTTACAATTCAGGTTAGAATTAGAGCCCAATCAATGTATTTTGGGGTCCAATAACAATTATTTTGAGGACAAAACTTACCGATATATCTGCTGATATATTGTTTTAGTGAGGAAATGAAAGCATTTTCCCACACTGAATTCTCATAAATTGCCATCCAAAATAGCAATTGCACAATACCTATGCTTCAAATGTAGATTTCACATTGTGACATCAATGACATGAGAAGTGTTCAGATAAGCATGAGATTCCCTTTTTACATTCCATTTATTGAATATTGGTGGAATTATCAGCCGATACCGATATTGCGGTAAAAGGTCAAAATAGGCTGATAATAATCAGTGAACGGATAAATATTGGTTGGGCTCGTTAGAATTAGGGTTCGTGAAAGTAAGGTTTTGAATGGGAATCCTTTTTTTGGTCCCCACAAGGATAGAAAAACAAACCTGTGTGTGTGACATGGTGCGGAGAGGAGACAGGTCAGAGGTTAAGAGAGTATTCTTGTATATGACACATTTCCCTTCTACAACGTCAACCTGAAACTCAGCGCTCCCACCAGATCTGAAGGAAGAGCGAGCAAAAAGGGAGTGGGTGGAAGAAGTGTGGCTGCTTTCCTGCCTATCCATCCTTTTCAGAGGATGGACCATGCATCTATCAAAATCCTCAGAGGTGGGCACACACACACACCTCTTCCACGGTGGAAGTAATGGGCCAGAGGTCAAACTGAAAACTAAACTCCCACCAAACCATGAATCAGCCCTGGGGATAGGTAATGGACACTTAACATGCCAGCCAGCCAGCCAATGGGCCATGGTCAACCAATCACAGGCTACCAATTACAACACAGGGTCAGAGGTCAAGCGGGATAGGGATTATGATCAACCCAAGGCTGAATAACCAGATGTCCGCTGTGGTGTGTGCTTAAGACACTAACAAACTCATGGAGTAAGTATCTAAATCAGGAAGTCTCTGTGGTTGGACCACACACACACACAGCTACTCTAGAGAGCTGGTTGTTGGAAGAGAGTGTTTAGTTGGTCATCACAGGTGTGAGTGTCTCAGCGCTAGGGCTGTAATGGTCTTGGAATTTGAGTTATCAGTAATTGGCCAGGGGGGTGGGGGTCAAAAGCGGGGAGGTAACAATTCATTATTAGGCCATTATTCAAATTAAGATATGCCTACCATGTCGCTTTTCTGCATATAATCTTTTCCATACAGATCCTATTTCTACGCACAAAACCATTCAAACAAAGTCCGATGGGGAAAGGGGCAAAAACTGGGAGGTAACAATTATTAGGCTATTATTTATAAAAATGCATCAACAAATTAAGAAATGCCTGGTTGGAGAGGATCTGTCACAGTTTTCTATTGACAACATTAATGGAGTCAAAATAAAGATAGCAGTCAAAAGTTTGGACACCTACTCGTTCAATGGTTTCTTTCTTTTTTACTATTTTCCACATTGTAGAATAATAGTTAAGACATCAAAACTATGAAATAACATACGGAATCATGATTTTTCTAATACTGTGAGGAATTATTAACATTTGAACGGGTGTAAAAAAAAAACTAGACTTCTTTGACACTGTGTGAGGTGAAAAAAATAATAATAATACTGAGAAGCCTAGCTGGGCACTTTCCTACATTTGACATTTGTGAGAAACAGGCCAAGTACTTTATGCATGCTCAGGTGCACACACTCCAACATTAACAGGACAGAGAAACCAGACATGTTCATTGGTCACATGGAGCGCCTAAATGCTATGAAATAAATCAAAACTTGTTTCTCACAAGTGTAGCAGGTTTTGAACTCTGCAAACGTTTCCACTCTGAGAATGAGAAGGGTAAATTACTGTAATTAATATATGCATTAACAGAAATGTATGTAAGCAAATGAAAGAGATGAACTGTAAAAAGTGCCTGTTTTACATACGGTAGGCTACCACATGGGCATTCGTACAAGTGCATTGTGGGCCGACACTGTATAGCCTAGGCTACTATTCTACTTTGTGGAAATAGGAGGGCGACAATTTAATGGGTCTCGCCCTAGGGCGGCATATCGGTTAGGACAGGGCCTGATCAGCATTGATTATTCTATAAGAAAAAAAAATCTTCTGTATGAAATTATACCATGCCAGGTTGGAGGATTGGCGCATTGTCCATTTGACACAATATTAGCGCATTATAGGCCTCAGAGCCAGAACAACCTTGTCGACTGCTGTTGAATAATTCATGAAGTCAGACACATCCAACATTTTTAAAATTAATATCAATTTACTTACTAGCAAGCAATGAAAATGTGCATTTTTTAAAAGGAAGTCCACACATCAACATTTTTATTACCGAAGTGCCATGGACTATCGCTCTCTACATCCCAACACATCTAGCGATTAGCTGCTCCAGAATCAAAGGAATGTTAAAGGGGATGTTGAAAGTTTAATAGAAAGACTAAGTTAGAAAAATAATAGGTTATAATCATTAGTAAACACTCCCGCTATTAGGTAAAGTTTATCTACATGAAAATAAAGTTAATAAAAATAAATTCTAAAATAAATGTAGGCCTATTTAAACGGTTGAAGATTATTTTATTTTCATCCAGTCTTCATCCAAAACAGTCAGTTACACAGTTATTCAACTAATGTGGCATGCCTAGTCAGAAGGGGGGTTGAGTTTAGGCCACCCAGAGTCTAGTCTTACACAGGATCAACATTCACACCACACCTTCACAGACAACAGAACACACACACTGAATTGTGACAGATTACAGTCTATAAATTCCACACAGTTGTTGTTGTAATGCAAATAAATATAAGAAGCTTCACACCTTACATTACACCATGGCACTGTTGAATACTCAATTCAGATTGGCTAGAAGGACATGCTAGAGTGCATTATTCCCCTATAATGAGCGGTTTAATTTCCTTTTGAAAGCAAAAGTCGAATTGAAATCATTGGCATTGTTGAATCCGATTTTCATAATAGCAAGCTACTGTATGAGGACTGATGGTTTGGTTAGCTAAGCTAGCAAGTCTGTTTGGTTACCAAGGCAACTACAGTAGCCTTCTAGTAAACTTGATAGCTACTTCAGTGGATGATGAACATTTCTATCAGCAAATATAGCCTTGGTATAAGCGGTATAATCAACTCAGGGCTCTATGCATTCTCTGGAAAATAGTGCAACTTCATGGAATGTTAGTGCCACACCGCTAACGACAGGGAACACACCTACCACGTCATGCATTCTTTTCCATAGAACGCAAAGCCCCTCGTTGATTATCCGTTACATACCTGAAAGTAAAGATGGCTGCCTCGCCCCCTCATGAATATGAGAGTCAGTCTGTCAGGACAGGAGGCAGATGGTGCAGGTGACTCTGCCCTGAGGGCAACAGCTGCTAAGGCGCCTGCCTGGTTGCCTGTGTCTGCCTGGTTGCCTACCTCTCTGCCTGATTAATTCCGGATGATTCCCTTCTGCCGGATGCCTTTGATTCCTGCCTTCCTGATTCCTTTCTGCCTGCCGGGCTTATCGACACACTGCTAAAACCTTAATGTACAGCCACCTCATATCAGAGCATAACCCAAAGTTCAAACAGCTTGTAAACTTCACAACAAAAACGCAGAACACACACACAGGAACAACACAAAAGCAGTGTGGACGAGACCAGACAGGCCCAGTGTTTAGAAGGAAAACAGAAACCTGCGACTCCCTGTGCCATTCCACACACACACACACACACACACACACCTTCAGATGTCTGAAAACACAGCTTTTCAGGTCTGTCTGAACACACACAGCTTCTAAGGTTTGTCTGGGGAGGCAGATAAAAAGATCAGACACACATTAACACAAACACACCGTTCTGTCTGGGGAGATAGACTCAAATGGAGAAAAAAACCTGAGATTTAATTCGCCTTACGTGTCTGAGGTGAAAACATTCTCAAAATCCCAAACCCACACACCCCCCTCACCAAGGGACCGATACTGCCTTATAAAGGAGGTAGTAACCATAGCTACGCCTTAATCTTATTATTAAGTATTTTGATCCGCTCCCCTGGGATTATGTCAACCCCAGAGCGGGACATAGTCATTCCCATAGCATAACCAGCATGGGCAACACGTAGACCCACACATAATGCCGTGACAACGAGCATACACACACAGCACTCACAGTACAGCCAAAGTCTAGGCTAAGTGTTTGCTCGTGCCAGAATGTGAGCAGTGCTGTCTCACTAGACTGGTATTGATTGGCCAATCTCATTAACCTTTTCAGGTTACAGCCAGAAGGAAAGGGAGATAGGCACAGGCTCCAGCTAGATATGAGACAGAGAGATCAGATGGAGAGGGAGAAGCAGAGAGAAATAAAAGGGAGAGGCAGAAGAAGCCACTTAGCAGAAAGGATGGGCTCCTCAGAGACATGAAATAAGAGATGGTGAGGGTTTCACAAAGACAGACATCAGGTGGATGATCAAAACCTCAGACAATAATACACTTAGCTCCCTGCTCCCTCTGGACTTCCATGGGAAACTCACAGGAGAGCAGAGGGTTAGGGTCAGGATAGGGTAAGGCAATGTGTGAAAGAACGAGAAGGGGGTAAATCCATTTCAATTAAATCACTTTTTGACAGCATCCCTTTTGATTTGAACGAAACCTTCAATACATACTTGCCCATGGAAGGTGGTCAGAAAATGACTTATTGGAGATAGAGCTGCTCAAAGTTTACCCATTTTGCATATCATACCATGAGACATCCATCTTCATCACTGGAAAAAACAAACGTTTGAGTTTGATATCATTTAAAAGCTCAAATTTTTTTTAAATAAAAAAAATTGCCATTTTTAAATCTAACATCAATGATCTAAAAACGCGTAAACTCCTTTTTTCATATTCACATATGATTGAGAGGGGGTTGGTTAAATGCATAAGACATTTCTGTTGAATGCATTCAGTTGTGCAACTGATTAGGTATACCCATTCCCTGTTGTAGTTTAGGCTTGACAGTATAATTTAAAACTGATATTCCCATTCAAGTCAACATTTTCTGATGTGTGGACCTCCAACCATCTTTGTGGTACTATTTGAAAGTTGATGTTTCTATTTTATTCCCATTAAACTACATTTATCAGCCAAAACATGCAACCCACCCTATACTCAAGAGCATGTTGTGTCTCAACCGATGGTGGGCACAATAAAAACACCTCAGATTATGTAAAATAGGGTCTAAACTACAACATACACTACCAGTCAAAGTTTTAGAACACCTACTCATTCAAGGGTTTTTCTTTATTTTTACATTGTAGAATAATAGTTTAGACATCAAAACTATGAAATAACACATATGGAATCATGTAGTAAGCAAAAGTGTTAAACAAATCAAAATATATTTAATTTGCAATTCTTCAAAGAGCCACCCTTTGCCTTGACAGCTTTGCACTCTTGGCATTCTCTCAACCGGCTTCATGAGGTAGTCACCTGGAATGCATTTCAATTAACAGCCTTGTTAAGTGAATTTGTGGAATTTCTTTCCTTCTTAATGCATTTGAGCCAATTAGTTGTGTTGTGTTGTGTTAAGGTAAGAGGGGTATACAGAACATAGCCCTATTTGGTAAAAGATCAAGTCCATATTATGGCAAGAGCAGCTCAAATAAGCAAAGAGAAATGACAGTACATCATTACTTTAAGACATGAAGGTCAGTCAATACAGAACATTTCAAGAACTTTTAAAGTTTCTTCAAGTGCAGTCGCAAAAACCATCAAGCACTATGATGAAAATGACTCTCATGAGGACCGCTACAGGAATGGAAGACCCAGAATTCTCCAAATGTGTATTTCTCACCATAAAGCATGGAGGTGGTGTTATGGTGTGGGGGTGCTTTGCTAGTGACACTGATTTATTTTGAATTCAAGGCAGTTAACTCACATGGCTACTACAGCATTCTGCAGCGATACGCCATGCCATCTGGTTTGTGCTTAGTGGGACTATCATTTGTTTTTCAACAGGACAATAACCCAAAACACACCTCCAGGCTGTGTAAGGGGAGAGATGGAGTGCTGCATCAGATGACTTGGCCTCCACAATCTCCCGACCTCAACCAAATTTAGATGGTTTGGGATGAGTCAGAATGCAGAGTGAAGGAAACGCATCAAACAAGTGCTCAGCATGTGGGAACTCCTTCAAGACTGTTGGAAAAGCATTCCAGGTGATGCTGGTTGAGAGAATGCCAAGTGTGTGCAAAGCTGTCATCAAGGCAAAGGGTGGCTATTTGAAGAATTTCAAATACAAAAATATATTTAGATTTGTTTTAATACTTATTTGGTTACTACATGCTTCCATATGTGCTATTTCATAGTGTTGATGTCTTCACTATTATTCTACAATGTATGAAATACTACAAATAAAGAAAAACCTTGAATGTGAAGGTATTCTAAAACTTTTAACTGGTAATGTTAATGAACATGAAAAAAAATCTGAATGTACGTATTTTTAGATAAAAATAGTAATTTAAGTTGTTTTTTTCCCCAGAAATGATTAAATAGCTTGAGAACCACGTTTGTAAACTTAAATGATATCAACCTCAACCGTTTATCTATTCTTATGGTATGGTGGTGTATGAACAAAATGGGTCAATTTTGAGCACCTTTATTTCTAGAATGTTTTGGCACTTCTACAATAGGCAAATATGTATAGAAGGTTACATTCAAATCAAAAGCGGTGCTGTCAAAAAAGTGAATTTAAACAAATTTACCCATGGAAGGAGAGAGAAAGGTATCGGGCCGGTTCAATCGTTCCCAGCGGAGAGCAGTAAGTATGCATTAGCCAGTGTGTGGGCAGAGTGGGGGTGTAATGAGGGGGTTCCATCACACATGCCGAGGTCAGCCAGACAGCCAGCAGGAAACGCCGCCAACAACATCGTCATCAAAGAGGGCCAACAGCGCGACTCATCGGCCTCAGACGCAGGGAGGAGCACTGGAATTTAATGAGACACTTTTACACCAGGACATAGCAGTAAACAACATTCCTCCATTCTATAAAAAAAATTTACTCCAAAGAATGGAGGAAGAAAACAAATACAAAACAAAGATGGAAAAAAACTACTTTACACAGAAATGCTAAGCTACTTCTAACAGGGAACAGGAAATTGGACTTGGAGCTACATCCAATAGGAAGCAGCTAAATTAATGAGTTTTCCTTTTGAAGTCATTTCAGGGACATATGCGAATCAGAAATAGAGAAGAGAAAATAAAGAAATAGACAGAGGGGTAGTTGTACTAAGGCCTCATTACTACAGAGGAAACAACAGCCTTATCCCCCCCCCCCCGAGCTTCAGTTAAAAAGGATACTGCTGCAGCTCTCCACTCAACACACACCACAGGAGGTCCAGCTCATGACCTCACGCAGCCCTTCCCCAGTGTAGTTAATCAACATTTTCCATTGAGCAGGTTGTCAAATAACCTCTACAGATGTACGTGCTAGGTTTCACACAAGGCTAATGTCCCATCAAAAGTGTACCTGTGACAATGACACCAGCTGTAGAACAATTCCAGATCTATTATTGAGAGAGCCATGTTCCAATGGCACTTAATTATTCTACTAGTCTGTTGTCAGTTTGAAGAAACCTGGTCAATCTATTGCTGACAAAAGGACTAATCATCACGTAGTCTAAGCTATTCCATTTTAAAACTAGCCTAACCTTTATGTTGAATCATTTCTAAGACTAAATTGCAAATGAAAGCCATCCAGGAGAACCACTCTCTCCCCATCGTGTGCTTTCTCTGTGTTAATGAGCATGTTCTTTTCATCCGTTTCTGCTGGTTGCGACCCCACACCGCCATGACCTCTGAACCCTGACCCACACTTACAATGGATTTTGCCCACATCACATGATAAAGACTTCTATTTCATCTAAACTTGTGGGAAGATGGAAAACTACAATTGTTCTAGTATGAATCAACATAAAACCAGGAGGACAAAATATCCCAGTAATCTGAGAGACAGAGCTAACCTCCAGTCACACAGCTTTTCACTGAGGCTGCCTGCCCTGCTCCATTATTCCACCTCATCAGGCACGCTAGGGCCACGGTGTCACACAACTGTGACTTCTGTTACACTCTGACAAGGCAGGGCCAGGGGAGGGAGGGACCCTTTTCCATAACATTCTTTCCTAAACTTCTGTCTGCCACTAGCAGCATCCCTACCCCCCAAACACACACCTCTCCCTGAGACACTCCTGACGCCTGTGTCAGTCAGATCAGAGGAAAGCAGAAACAAAACCCTGTTGTGCATCTGTCTGCCAGGCTCCACCCCCCCATCCATTCTTTGGTCCAGATAAGAATTGGAGGGAGAGACAGAGTTGGACAGGAGAACCGATCTGGAGGGGCCAGTTCAAAGACTGAGGGACACATAACAACAACAGAAGGCGAGACTGAGGACAATAGGAGAGATTGAGCGAGGGAGTTTGTGTGGTGTGGTAGATGACTGAGTCCAATAGGAGGAGAGCCAAGCAGGGGCAGCGAGGCAAAGGGTCCCCAAGGTCCAGCACTCCTGGACGCACTGTGCGGGCAGGCAGGCGAGGGATCAGACCGGGCTACTACCCAGCCAGCCAACGCTTTGATCTTGGCCTTTCATGTTTTGACATATTCCACCTGCATTACCCTCCCATTCATCTCTCTCTGTATGGTAAGATGCCCTGGGAGGGACTGCAGAAGACTTCACAAGGACACCACATGCTATAGCAGAAATATGCTGGGAAATTACGCTGAATGTGCTTTGAAGACATTTGGCGTACCCTCACAAAAACAGTGGTTTTGAATGTCACCCAGCGTGTATTGGTGTGGTGTGTGCGTGCTCTAGGCAGGGGCTTAAAGCGTCCGCATGCTTCCAAGACCAAACCGTTCAGAAGAGTTAGTGCATATACTATGACAACATTGTGACATTTCGTTAGTTTTGGACTTCGTGAGAGTTTTTCGGGATGTTGGGGCACACCGAAAAATGTCTTGAGGCAAGCCAAAGTCGGTAGCTGAAGTCTACGCCCCTTCCTTGGTGGTTGGTCAACAGTAGGGATTCTTTAGTCATGTCTTTGTTGTCATTCAACGAGAGACTACTCATTTTCATGCACATTTCTTTATTGAGGAATACTGCACCAAACATGTTAGTTAGATGTAAAATTCCGCGACCTAAGATCTCCTCTGCTAAAACGTCAAAATGATTTACAGATTCATACTATTCTGAGGAAGTGTATAGTGGCCACGGCATCTCAAAATGGACAAACAGTACTATTGCCGCTTATTTCTCATACGAAGGTGTTTTATACGAGCACGCTCATTTGGTTCACCTAGCCGATTTTGGATAGCTGCCAGCTGAACTGAAGCATGCTGACGCCTTTAGGCTAATAGCTCAGGGCATTGAGAGTTTCATCTCCTTACTGAGGGGATCATATAACAGAATGAGGATAAAAACCTCAAATGGACCAAATAATGGAGCGGTAACAAGTGTGACCAGCTCTTATCTCCAACAAACAGGCTTTTCTGAATAGAGGGAAATTCCAACGCACCCAAACCCCTTTGAAATGAGCAGACTTCTGATGTACTGCTACAGTAAATGAGGTTCAACCAGCATTAGGGAGTTTCTCCAACAGAAAATGGGATCACTGTACCTGCATAGTTAAAACGGATACAGTAACACAGTATTCCACTGACTCTACATACAACCTGGATATCTTTCCATCTACCCAGCTCCTTCCTGGAGGTTCTTGAATGAGGGACAATACACCAAACACAACTTTTTGTCAAGACCTAAATACTGAATGAAGCCAGCCCATATCCCACCTAAACATTACTGCATGTAACAGACAATCTAATCTTATGTTGTATCACTGGTAGGCTATTTCATAAGAGAGAATGCCATGCAAGTAAGCATTGTACTTAACATTTTCCTAGATTATTCAATTTAAAAAGAACGCTTGTTTTTGTTTGCAGGTGAGAATGAGCAGACGACATGCTATTGAGCGAGCAAAAATCTAAACAAGTACTGCCTTGAGGGGCATGTAGCCTAGCGGTTTGGTCAGTAACCGAAGGGTCGCTGGTACAAATCCCCAAGCAGATTAGGTGAAAAATCTGACGATGTGCCCTTGAGCAAGGTACTTAACCCTAATTGCACCTCAAGTATCAAAGTTGGGACCGAGAGACTGAAAAACAGCTTCTATCTCAAGGCCATCCGACTGCTAAACAGCCATCACTAGCACATTAGGGGCAGCTGCCTATAGACATAGATTAGGAATACCTGGCCACTTTTAGAAATGGATCACTAGCCACTGTAATAATGTTTCTGTATCTAGCATTACTCATCTCATATGTATAAACTGCACTCCACACTATTCGACAGTATCTTAGTCACTTTAAAAATTGTGGTTACATATTGCATCACCCATTTCATATGTATATACTGTATTCTATACTACACCACTGACCGTTAAACAGCCATCTCCAGAACATCAGAGGATGCTGCCTATAGACATAGATTAGAAATCACTGGCCACATTAAGGTAATGAAACACTAGCCATTACTCTCTGTACTCTATACTATGCCACTATCTTAGTCCAATGCTGCTCTGACATATGTATATGTTCTTAATCCATTTCTTACCTAGATTTACGTGTTTTTTGGGGGTATATGTTGTGAAACTTAGATTTTACTGCACTGTCGGAGGCAGAAGCACAATAATTTTGCTTAACATCTGCTAAACAGGTGTATGTGAGCTATAAAATTTGATTTGAAGTAGCTCTGGATAAGAGTGTCTGCTAAATGACTAAAATGTAAGAATATCATGGACTGTTCATGTTACATATGATCTCAAATATCCACCTAACACGTCAACCAGTCTTATCCCTGTGGCTCCTAGTGATGAGGGAGGGAGAAAGTTCTGCTGTCTATTGTTAGTGTAGACGGTTTGCCTCAGCTGCATAAGTTGGCCTTCAGAGCAGCAAGCTGGTTGGCAGAGAGCTAATAGGATTCTTGAACTTACCTCTGGCTCTGCATCATCACTGATGACTGTCTCTCTGTGCTGCACAGTAACTGTCAGTCCTAACAAACACCTACAGCCTGTCTCACCTTCAATCCAAAACTATCCCTACATCAGGGACCTGGCACAACAACGTCCCATTATAATTAATGGGTCAACATCAGTTCAAAAATCTCTTAATATTAACCTCATGACACTACTGTTCTCAGAGGCCAGGAGGATGGAATAATTTGTTGGCTCAACTGTCATCTGCTCAGTAGTCCCGGTTGTATTCAGCACTGGGCTGTTAGCGATCCTACAGCTGGCCAGCTGACTATGATAATTGCTAATGTGGGTCAACGATTAGAACCAGTAACGCAACATGCTGCTACACTGAACAACAATAAAAACGCAATATGTAAAGTGTTGGTCCCATGTTTCATGAGCTGAAATAAATGATTGCAGAAATGTTTCATATGAACAAAAAGCTTATTTCTCTAAAACGTTGTGCACAAATTTGTTTACATCCCTGTTAGTGAGCATTTCTCCGTTGCCAAGATAATCCATCCACCTGACAGGTGTAGCATGGAAAGAAGCTGATTAAACAGCATGACCATTACACATGACAATAAAAGGCCACTAAAATGTGCAGTTTTGTCTCACAACACAATGCCACAGAAGTCTCAAGTTGGGGGAGTGTGCAATTGGCATGCTGACTGCAGGAATGTCCACAGCAGCTGTTGCCAGAGAATTGAATGTTAATTTCTCTACCATAAGCCGCCTCCAACGTCATTTTAGAAAATTTGGCAGTACCTTCAACTGGCCCCAACTGCAGACCACGTGTATGGCATTGCATGGGTGAGCAGTTTGCTGATGTCAACATTGTGAAAAGAGTGCCCCATGGTGACAGTGGGGTTATGGTTTTGGGCAGGCATAAACTACAGTCATGCAGTCACAATTGCATTTTATCGATGTTAATTTGAATGCATTGAGATACTGTGACAAGATCCTGAGGCCCATTGTTGTGCCATTCATCCACCATCACCTCATGTTTCAGGATGATAATTTTTAAGGTATCTGTCTGTAACCAACAGATGCATATCTGTATTCCCAGTCATGTGAAATCCATAGATTGAGGCCTAATGAATTTGATTGACTGGTTTCATTATATGAACTCACTCAGTAAAATCTTTGAAATTGTAGCATGTTGCATTTATATTTTTGTTCAGTATATTTAATCCCTGCAGATTTGCTTTGTTTCCGAACTGGCTCGAACCATGGGAAACCACATACATGCTCATTCATCCATATTTAACGACCCCCTGAAAGCGGACTACTTACCCTCACTGGGGTGGTCTTAGCCTGGGCTCTCTGGGTCTGTGCTCCTGGAACTCCTGGGTCTCTGGGCCCGTTGCCCTGCACCCTGACGCCGGCTGTGCCATTGGCGCAGACTCCAGCTACTGGGCCCGCCCGGCGGGGCCTCTGTTTGATGCCGTCCAGCAGCCGCACCAGGAGGATGTTACTGGGCAGCTCGTCCACAGCACACTCCACCAGCGTGCGGCACTCTGGGCAGCGCAGCTCTCCCCGGGAGCCCAGAATGCCCTGGAGGCAGCGCCTGCAGAAGGTATGCTGGCAAGGGAGGACCTTGGCTGTGGCATCCAGCCGCTCCAAACACACTGGGCACTCCAGCAAGTCCAATAGCACCGACTCGTCCATTCTTTGTCTCCACCTCTGAGATTTGCTTCTACTTCAGTGGGAAGAGCATGGTGGTGGTGTTGGTGGGGGTTGTGTATAGGAAACCGTGTCCGTGCTGTCACGTCACTCCCATGCCGCAGCTATGGCCATAGCGCCTGCATCAGCTGTAATATGGGGGTAAATTAGCTTGCTGTCATCCACATGTAAAAATATTAATTGGCAATAGTTTGAGTTCTGCATATAAAACGGGAAGCTATTGCGCTATTTACTGCTACTATAAAATGTGGAATGTAACAAAGTTCAAGACCCTTACATTCCAAAGTTCTGTCATCCTGCCAGTCACACCCAAAGGTAAAAAGGAACATAGCATGCCAGGCTGCACGTCCTATTCTACAATATTACCGATATGCTCGATCTCATTGTCCCATTTATACCTGTCAATCGTAACTGATCAAATCGTTTGGCAAATAGAGCATTTCCCATCTGATCAAATCTTTTTGCAAATAGAGCATTTGCCATTTGTTGACTGCCGACGCAAAATAATCCAAAAGTAATATTTCATATATTCAATTCCCTACGGACTCAAATCACAAGTGTATCCTATTATTAGATTAAAGAGCATTATAGAAACCCTGGTGAGAGATGTTGACACATTCAAGCAGTGGGATTACATGCACTACAACTGCGTTAAACTCAAAGCCGGTGTGTGCATTTCTCACTGTGTCCAGAACGAACGGAGAGGATCTCCGTGACAATTTCATAAGAAATGGCTTTGATACTCATAATCCCTGACTGTAGTAAATTAGATACATTTGGAAGAAATATAACTAACTAGTATTGCGAAACAATACGACCACTTCGTAGAACGCCAGATTTGGGAGCAGAGCTCCGAAAGAGGCTACATGCCGAATAGTAAATCTTTCGCAAAATTAAAAAACATTCTACAAATGTGAAAAACATCCAGTGGTCTTGCGTAAATTTGCTTCAATGTCCCACTATGAAAAACAATTAGACACGTCACAGCCACAACTAATGTCGGTCATAAGAAAAAAGTTATGTCCTGCATGATTATGTTGATAACCGAGATTAGCTTGTTGGCTAGCTAGCTAGCTTGTTGATGAACAGTGTGTCAAAAGTTCGCTGTGAGTAACGTTACTAGTTATTAGTGTGTAAGCCAATGTAACTGACTCAACAATTAAAATGCAATTGAATGACCTACCATCAGTTTGTGTATTATATGTTTGATGTTAGAAAACAATCGTCCTTGAAAACACAAATCTTAGCTACCTCAAAGACGGGCCTCCTCTTCCACCCCTCCTCTCCTTTCCGAACAATTTCTCTCTCCGACTTGGATAGCGAACAAGCAAGGAATGAGCGACTTTGGAAAGAGCCTATTTGGCGGGTAATATAGTTTTCACAGTTTATTCTGTTTCACAGAGAAAACAATCTTTACACGCTATTGTATTCTGCACTTCCCGAAATAGCCCGAGAGAGCATGTAAACTGGTAAATTCACGGTTTGGGAAAGACCGAAGGAGAAACGAACTCCAGCTGCCGTATCAGAACGCCATGATGAACTAGATTGATTCTATGGAACACGCCCAAGATACTTCAACGAGGCGGGAGGGCGTGATGATATGTGTCAACCATAGGTTGGTGTCAACTCAACAGTCAACGTGTAAACATTTCACGCACACTCAAAATATGTTTTACTACTCCCTGAGTATGTATTTATTACATTCATAAAATAATTTCACGAAATAAATGTTGTTGATAATTCATATTGATTACTGTCAAGTAGTAGGCTACTGTATTTGAAACCACTAGCCCAGGCATTCCCAAACTTCTTGAGTTCAGGGACGCCTTTTGTAATAGCAAATTCATCAGGGACCCCCTCAAAACCAGAACACAACTCCGACTTTAGTGTGCGATAAAAATAGCATACAAGGAGTTTACTATGACTTCTGCATTGAATGGCCGGACTACCCAGGTCTCTGGCCCTGGGAAAGAACATTTTAAAGGCCCCCCTCTTCGCATTGGAGAGAAAATGTTGCCGTTTTAAAGCTAATTCCTTGCAACTCTACACATTTTCCCATGGGGCAGAGAGACATTTTTGCAGTTTTAAAGCTTTATGCTACTCTACACATTTTCCCATGGGGCAGAGAGACATTTTTGCAGTTTTAAAGCTTTATGCTACTCTACACATTTTCCCATGGGGCAGAGAGACATTTTTGCAGTTTTAAAGCTTTATGCTACTCTACACATTTTCCCATGGGGCAGAGAGACATTTTTGCAGTTTTAAAGCTTTATGCTACTCTACACATTTTCCCATGGGGCAGAGAGACATTTTTGCAGTTTTAAAGCTTTATGCTACTCTACACATTTTCCCATGGGGCAGAGAGACATTTTTGCAGTTTTAAAGCTTTATGCTACTCTACACATTTTCCCATGGGGCAGAGAGACATTTTTGCAGTTTTAAAGCTTTATGCTACTCTACACATTTTCCCATGGGGCAGAGAGACATTTTTGCAGTTTTAAAGCTTTATGCTACTCTACACATTTTCCCATGGGGCAGAGAGACATTTTTGCAGTTTTAAAGCTTTATGCTACTCTACACATTTTCCCATGGGGCAGAGAGACATTTTTGCAGTTTTAAAGCTTTATGCTACTCTACACATTTTCCCATGGGGCAGAGAGACATTTTTGCAGTTTGAAAAGGAAAGGAAAAGGAAAGGGGAAAACTAGTCAGTTGTACAACTGAATGCATTCAACTGAAATGTGTCTTCCGCATTTAACCCAACCCCTCTGAGCTTAGATTATGTTCAAAACAACATTTTTAGGGAATACAAGAAGTAATTAGTTGATCCCAGTGAGCCTCCCAGGCCCTGTTGTACATCTAAGGGTATATTGTAGATCAATAGTATTACATTGTATTGTATTGCATCCTCCAATCCACAGACCCCTTTGCCACATTTGTTTAATCTGTTGTTGCTATCAATATTTATATATAAAAAAATGAAATGTAAAAAAATATAAACAATTTAAATGTAACAAAAATAATAACAGAAAAACAATTGGGATCTGGCCGCAGACCCCTGCAGTACTTCTACAGACCCCTATTTTCAGAAACCACTGCCCTAGTGCAAACCCTTCCTTGCAATAATGTTAGGTTGTTATTGACGCCCGCAGCAATAATAAGCCCTAGAAGCCTACGGTAGAAGTAGTGAAACCTTACCATGGAAGAGAATCATGTATTTTAGGAACTAAAAAAAATTACCAACATCTCACAAAAACAGTACATTTTTGCTTCGCTGTCAAAACTTCCACTAAATCCACTGTATTTAGTTTTATGTCCCTTCAATACTTTTTTCCACATGACTGCTCAAAGGTTAGATTTGTGTCAGCTTGCAGAAAGTATGTGCACATAGTGCAAGTGTGACGCAAGAATGATATCATGGCATTTTGGTTCTTAATCTTTATCTACCATCACTCACCCCCTTATCTTCCTCCATTCCATCACCACGACCCTGCCCTCCATTCCATCACCACGACCCTGCCCTCCATTCCATCACCACGACCCTGCCCTCCATTCCATCACCACGACCCTGCCCTCCATTCCATCTTCACGACCCTGCCCTCCGTTCCATCACCACAACCCTGCCCTCCATTCCATCACCACGACCCTGCCCTCCATTCCATCACCACGACCCTGCCCTCCATCCATCACCACGACCCTGCCCTCCATTCCATCACCACGACCCTGCCCTCCGTTCCATCACCACGACCCTGCCCTCCATTCCATCACCACAACACTGCCCTCCATTCCATCACCACGACCCTGCCCTCCATTCCATCACCACGACACTGCCCTCCATCCATCACCACGACCCTGCCCTCCATTCCATCACCACGACACTGCCCTCCTTTCCATCACCACGACCCTGCCCTCCGTTCCATCTTCACGACCCTGCCCTCCATCCATCACCACGACCCTGCCCTTCGTTCCATCACCACGACCCTGCCCTCCATTCCAACTTTAGCTAAATCAAATCAACCCCTAAGCTTAAAGCATCTGCTAATGGCATGTATTATAATTATCATTATTATTATTATTAGTCTGTGATAAAGGGATCAATTACTGCTTTTTCTGTTCTCCGTACGTCACTGTAATGTTTATATAAATGTCCCATGTGGATATTATAAGGATGTGCAGCAGGATACCATAGAGAAGATTATGCTAAGCATTCTGAGCGACACCGACACTGGGATAGACCTCTTTCCCATCACTGACCCCACTCCTCTTCCACTGAGAATCAGAGCAACACTTCATTTACACCTCTATTTGTCTGTAGTAAACAACATCTCTCCATGTGTTTGTCTCTAGCAAACAGTGTTTTTTGTGTGTGTGTGTGTGTGTGTGTGTGTGTGTGTGTGTGTGTGTGTGTGTGTGTGTGTGTGTGTGTGTGTGTGTGTGTGTGTGTGTGTGTGTGTGTGTGTGTGTGTGTGTGTGTGTGTGAGAGAGAGAGAGAGAGAGAGAGAGAGAGAGAGAGAGAGAGAGAGAGAGAGATTGTACCCTTTCAGAGGGTGTTGCTCTTATTACTAGAATGTATCAGGGCTGGCCATTTCCCCCATTAGTCACATAACTTGAGCAGCATCAGCGAAAGGGAGAGAGGCAGAGGAAAACAATAAAAAGAGTGATTTATATTGATCTGACTTTGTTTGGGGACACTGCATACTGAGAGAGGGATGAGAGGGGGAAGACAGGGAGAAGGAAAGAAAGAGCAATAAAAGCAAAAGATTTATATGGAGTTGGCCCTCTTCTGTCACTAGTGATCACATAGGAGCTGGCAGGAGCTCTCAGGTCATATTTCATCACCGTGGAGACAGAGACAGTGCTCCACCCCCCGGGTGAGTGAAAGCCTAGGACTATAACCCCTGCCCTCCTTTCCTGCATAATCCCCCCTGTCCCGCCCTCCACTCATATTTTACCCTTCCAGTCCGTGTGATGTCTGACTGAGCCTCAGGTATGTAATATTTGCAGCAGTAGAAAGCAGCATGAGTGATTCACAGACATTCAGAGGTAATGACCACTCAGAATGACCCAATCTGAAAACAGAAAGAAACGAGTCCACAGCCATGTTATTGGCAATAAATAAGACTGATACACATCACACACATATACACACACACACACACACACACACACACACACACACACACACACACACACACACACACACACACACACACACACACACACACACACACACACACACACACACATCTCCCCTCATCTCACACACACACTCTAATGTGCAAGGTGACAGCTGTGTTATTGCCTAGAAGCAGGAGAGAGGAAAGAGAAGCGAGACAGGACAAGACATATGCTCCATTTTCCCCTGGAGGGAGAAAACCTGACAGCCATGATAAAGCATTCAACAATCAGCCTCGTACAGTAAACGGTAAACTAGTTCTGAAGACAAATATGGACACAAAAAATGTATATTGAAAATGTATATCGTATAGTGATTAAGGAATATATTATTCATCATTAGTGGTGAAAAATAAAAAAAAATTCAAAGGATTGTGGCAGAGTAGCAATCACATTACACATTATGACATAAATAATCAACTTTTGCAAGAGAACTACACACAATATTTTTTTAAATGAATGAGTAGCTGAGTCATTCATTTGGGGAAATGCTCTTTGTCTGAGAAGAACATTTATTAAACTCTATCCTTAATTCAATAGTGCACTTATTTATTCAGCTACAACACAGAGGTAATTTCCTAGAGAAATTGCAATTGTACATTGCACTAATACTGCCACCCAGCAAGACTGCTTGACAAGACTTTATAAGATAATTGCCACACAGGTCTGTATAGATGAATTGAAACTTGAGCAGAGGTTAATTAAAATGTAGCACAAAAATTCATTGAACATCTGTTGGGTTTAACTCAAAATATCCAACATTAATCTATTGAGAAAAGGCCACTTTTAAAGAGTTCTCCATGTGTATTCCCCTGATAAAACATTCTAACTTAATACTACATCCTGGGGCAAAAAAAACTTTCAAATTAGATTTGGGACCAGAGCTGAATGCCAATGAATGCTGAATGTGTGTGTGAACATGTACAGTGTTGTGAAAAAGTATTTGCCCCCTATCTAATTTTCTCTACTTTTGCATATTTTTGATACTGAATCTTCAACCAAAACCTAATATTAGATAAAGGGAACCTGAGTGAACAAATAACACAACAGTTACCTACTTATTTAATTTGTTTCATAAACTAAGTTATGCAACACCCAATGCCCCTGTGTGAAAAAGTAATTGCACCCTTACACCTAATAACTGGTTGTGCCACCTTTAGCTGCAATGACTGCAACCAAACACTTCCTGTAGTTGTTGATCAGTCTCTCACATCGCTGTGGAGGAATTTTGGCCCACGCTTCCATGCAAAACTGCTTTAATTCAGTGACATTTGTGGGTTTTCAAGCATGAACTGCTCGTTTCAAGTCCTGCCACAACATGTCAATTGAGATTAGGTCTGGACTTTGACTAAGCCATTCCAAAACTTCAAATTTGTTGCTTTTTAGTAATTTTCATGTAGACTTGAATGTGTGTTTTGGAACATTGTCTTGCTGCATGACCCAGCTGCTCTTCAGCTTCAGCTCACAGACGGATGGCCTGAAATTCTCCTGTAGAATTCTCTGATACAGAGCAGAATTCATGGTTCCTTCTATTAAGGCAAGTCGTCCAGGTCCTGAGGCAGCAAAGCATCGCCAAACCATCACACTACCACCACCACCATACTTGACCATTGGTATAAGGTTCTTACTGTGGAATGCAGAGTTTTGTTTTTGCCAGGCATAATGGGACCCATGTCATGCAAAAAGTTATACTTTTGACTCATCTGTCCATAGAACATTCTTCCAAGAGTCTTGATGATTATCCAGGTGCTTTTTGGCAAGCTTGAGTCAACTTTGTGAACGAGATGGGTCCCATTATGTCTGGCGAAAACCAAACACTGCATTCCAGTCAGGGAAAATCAGAAAGGGCACTGTATGTATGTCAGTCGCTTCTCCTCTGAAAGCCAAGAAATTCAACCAAGAAATCAATTAACTTCACCCCAGTGATACTGTCAATTATGGGATAGGAGAGTATGGGACAGAAACCTACTAATGATATCCATTTGATGTCTTTTTGCTCTCATAAATCTAAGAAATTAGGGTTATGGTAGTACCAACAAAATAACTGACCACCGTAATAGTGGTATTTGTAGGCAGTAGAATTCCCTCTAATATGGAGATCGAGTTTGCTCTAATAGTAGAAATTGTGTGTAGTTAGTGGAGCTGTTGAGAGGCCCGGGACAGGACTACAGTCGATGGTTATCATCTGGGCTTAAGAGCCCCTCTTTCATGCCTCTGACTTCTGTAATTCTGTGAAATCAGATATTAATAATTC
The DNA here is from genome assembly GCF_901001165.1 of Salmo trutta. Classification (NCBI taxonomy): domain Eukaryota; kingdom Metazoa; phylum Chordata; class Actinopteri; order Salmoniformes; family Salmonidae; genus Salmo; species Salmo trutta. The sequence goes on along the minus strand of NC_042978.1, from coordinate 27,626,429 downwards.
ACAGGTTTATTGCCATAAGAGCTGGGGGTAAAATTACAGCAGGTGTTGGCTGGACTTCAAGCAATGCAAATTCTGCATTTGAAGGCTATACACGACAGACATGCACAGAATAGATATGAATTCAATTCTAGACATAAAATGAACAAATGAATATTGCAGAATCCTAGACATATACAAAACAGTATGTAAGCTGAATATAAATGTGTTTAGATAAAGAGATATCAAGGTGGGTGTGAATGTGGATGGAATTCTTTTCAGAAAATCAGACACACACACTTATCAGATAGACAGTGCAGAATGATAAGCGTTGATATTCTCATCATGTATGCACCACAATAAACCCTGGAATGTCCTCCTTCAGCAATCCACCCTTCTGCAATGATCCAATCATTTGTTGGTATATTTGGCAAACGAATGGGCACAGACATGTATTTGCCACTTCAGCTTGTGGAATGTGATACACTTGGGAAGATACAACGACCACCTAATGCAATTCAGATAGCAGACTTGAAATGAAATTCGTAAATTAGAAATTGAATGACAAACAAATAAACATAACAGCATAAATATTGAATGTGCTAGTTGAAACACTAATCTATAGCAACTTCACACTACTGGGACTGGAATAAAGCTCTTTTAGAGGAGGAGTGGGGAGGGAGGACCAGGCACATTCTAGCTCTGTGATACACAGATAACTCAGATCATTATAGGGTGTAGAACATGAGCTAGGAACAGGGCTTTAAATCCACTGTATAAAATAGACGAGGCATCCTCATTTTTAAAGGCCTATAAAGGGGCTAGTATCATCTCAAAAGCACTTAGAAACATAAACTATGGGGAGTGACTGAGGCAGCATAATGTATATTGTCTCCTTCATTTCCATCATTTACTTCATGTCTTTCCGAGACACTAACCACATCCCACGGCCATCTAATTTAATTTCCCTGTGAAACATAACTGTCGCATATTGTTACTTCAAATAAAATGTTATTTGTCACATGCGCTGAATACAACAAACTACCTAGTTAGCTAATAAAAGTTTAAAATAGTTTTCCTATTCATATCTGGATCCCGGGATGCAGTTAGCGTTAACGCTGGGACCGCTGATATATGTCCCGGGATCCTTGCTCAAACAAGGTGGTACTACATTGGCAAAGCACCTAGCCTAGCTCTTAGCTATCAAGCTAGGCAACCTGGTCTACTATTGCCGGATAACAAGCACGCTAAGCGGTTAGCCCTTGTGGCTAGGACCGCACTTCTACTTGTCTCGGTTTTAGGACTACCGATTTCAAGAGTTTTCTACTGCCAGCGTCTCTCATTTCACGGAGTGAATAGCGGGCTCGTCCTACTATTAGCGCTATCATGCCTCTGGAAAAAGAGGGCAGGTACGTGAACCCTTGGAGAAGCAGACAGTTTTCTATAAGGAAATGATTCACCAGCAGGAAAATCACTTTAAAAGCTTCATACAAATTATCATGGAGTCTACCAACAAACAGCTGGACGACTTGACTAAAGAAGTACAAGACATTAAAACAAGCCTTCAGTTCGCACAGAAGGATTTTTTAAATTATTTTTTTATTTTTTACCTTTATTTAACCAGGTAGGCTAGTTGAGAACAAGTTCTCATTTACAACTGCGACCTGGCCAAGATAAAGCAAAGCAGTGCGACACAAACAACAACACAGAGTAAACAAACATACAGTCAATAACACAATAGAAAAAAAGTATATATATACACTGTGTGCAAATGGCGTGAGGAGGTAAGGCAATAAATAGGCCATAGTGGCGAAGTAATTACAATTACTGGATGTAGATGTATTGAAGACCACACAGGATACACTTCCCAGAAACTGTTCCTCTATGCAGAATGAAATCACCACAGTCAGGGAAGGCCTCCAGAACATGTCTGGGAAGGCTGATTACCTGGATGGACAATCGAGGACAAATAATCTTGTAATAGATGATATCCAGGAGAGCCAAAGTGAGACATGGGCTGAATCAGAGTTCAAAAGCTGTTTTCTGAGGAGCTACAATTGGATCATCAGGTTGAGCTGGAACGTGCTCTCCGGTCTGGGAAACCAGAGGGCACTGGTGGTGCCAATGGAACCAGACCCAGGCCAATTGTAGTGAAATTTCTCAGGTTCAAGGATAAGCTTGCAGTCCTTGAAAAAGCCAAACGCCTTAAAAGGTCCTTCATCTTCATCAATGAGGATTTCTTAGATGCAGTCCGTCAAAGAAGAAAGGAACTAATACCAGCTATGAAGGCTGCAAGAAAACGAGGTGACATAGCATATCTAAGGTATGACAAACTGATTTGTTCACCCTCCCTCCCAAGGAGTTAGAGCATTGTTCTAAAGCTGTATCAGTGGCACTAGGTTGCAGTGATCATAACTTGGTTGCACTCACTAGGAAAACTAAAATACTAAAGGCTGGCCCTAAGGTAATCTACCCAAGATCCTACAGAGGGGTCAATCAGGACTCATTTGTGGATGAGATTAAGAATGTGCAATGGTTAGAAGTGTGTAGTAAGGACGATCCTGAAATGGCACTAAGTTTCTTTATGAAATAATTTATGAGTATAGCTGATAAGCATACCCCTTTAAGGAAATGCACTGTGAGGTCAAACAGTGCCCCATGGATTGATGATGAGCTGAGAAATGTAATGATTCAACGTTATGATGCCAAAAAAGTAGCAGATACATCTGGCACTCTGTTTGATAAGCAAAGTTTTTGTAAATGAAGAAATCTTGTGACCAAGCTAAACAAAGGAAAGAAGAAGGGATTATATCAGCACAAAATTGATGAAGTAAAGGGTGATGGGGAAAAAACTGTGGAGAACGTTGAACACTATTATGGGTAGGAATTCAAACATGTCTGCCTCTTTTGCTGAATCAAAGGGTATATTTATTACAAAACCACATGACATCGCAAACTACTTTAATGAATATTTTTCAGTCAAAGTTGACAAATTGAGGAATGCTATGATTCCAACTGATGGCTCCATGTCATATACCCTTATAAAATATTGTATCATGAAGGAGAGGCAATGCATGTTTGAATTTCATCAAGGAGAAAGGGAAGAGGTAAAAAGGATGCTGTTGTCTCTTTCGGATGACAAGTCACCTGGTACAGATAATCTTGACGCCAAATTGCTTAGAGTTACAGCTAACTAAATATCTACCCCAATCGCTCATATTTTTAATAAGAGCTTGATGTATGGGGTGTGCCCAGAAGTCTGGAAAGAGTCAAAGGTTATTCCACTACCCAAGGATAAAACATCTGCATTCACTAGTCCTAATAGTCGTCTTGCTTGCAGCCTGTGTTAAGTCAATTATCGGAAAAAATGGTATCTGTACAAATCAAGGATTATTTCTCATGTAATGGTCTGATAACGGATTTCCAGCAGGCAAACAAAGGGCATTCTACGAGTATGGCCTTAGCACAAATGACAGATGATTGGTTAAAGAGTATGGATGACAGGAAGTTAGTTGGTGCAGTGTTGCTAGATTTCAGTGCTGCTTTTGATGTATTTGATCATGAACTGTTACTAGGTAAACTCAAATGTTATGGTTTTAAATCTGCAGCTCTATCCTGTATGGAAAGCTCTCTATCCAGGAACAATTGTTCTTTAATGTTAGATTTTCAAACAGTAAAGATATACACTGTGGTGTTCCTCAAGGAAGTTGCCTAGGCACACTTCTCTGCTCTATCTTTACTAATGATTTATCTTCAGTAATGAACAAAGCAAGAGTGGTCATATATGCTGATGACTCTACAATGTGTAGTGCAGCATCAGAATGTAACAGATGTACTGAGCAGTGAACTAAGAATGGTGTCTGAGTGGGTTGATATGAACACATTGGTGTTGAACATATCTAAAACTAAATGTATTGTATTTGGTTCAAGATATATGCTTGCTGATGATCCCCAATTGAATTTGTCGATGAAGAGAACGCATGTAGAGCAAGTGAAAAAAACAATCTACTAGGCGTCATGTTGGACCCAGCTTTATCATGGTCAGAACATATAGATCTTATTGTTATTAAGATGCTGTTACAAGAAAATGTTCAGAGTATGTAACATCTAGCACACTGAATCAGGTGATTCTATCCCTGGTCCTATCACACTTAGAGTACTGTCCAGTCATATGGTCATCTGCAGCCAAGAAAGATATTAAAAAAAAAAAATCTAATGTGATAGACTATATGACTGGACAGGAAATAGAAAGCATCAACTGAATGTTACATGTGTTTCCTGTCAGGTATTTTAATTGTCTGTATTGTCTACTTGTTGAATATTTGTGAAATTTTGATTTGTGGTTGTTTGTAATGTCTTGTTAATTGGTGTTGGACCCCAGGACCCCATGGCGTTAGAAAATGGGGATCCTAATAAAAATGTCAAAATAATGCTTACAAGCCCTAAACCAACAATGCAGTTTTAAGAAAATAAAGTTAAGAAAATATTTAATAAATAAACTAAAGTTTAAAAAAAATCATAATGACACAATAAAATAACAATAATGAGGCTATATACATGGGCGACTGGTACCGAGTAAAGGTGCGGGGGTAAAGGTTAGTCAAGGTAACTTGTACATGTAGGTAGGGATGAAGTGACTATGCATAGATAATAAACAGCGTGAAGCAGCAGTGTAAAAAAAAAAAGAGGGGGGGTCAATGTAAATAGTCCGGGTGGTCATTTCCTTAATTGTTTAGCAGTCTTATGGCTTGGTGGTAGAAGCTGTTAAGGAGCCTTTTGGACTTAGACTTGCTGCTCCAGTACCGTGTGCCGTGCTGTAGCAGAGAGAACAGTCTATGACTTGGGTGACTGGAGACTTTGACATTTTTGTTGGCCTCCCTCTAACACCGCCTAGTATATAGGTCCTGGATGTCAGGAAGCTTGGGCGGTACGCACTACCCTCTGTAGCCCCTTACGGTCGGATGCCGAGCAGTTGCCATACCAGGTGGTGATGCAACTGGTCAGGATGCTCTCGATGGTGCAGCTGTAAAACTTATTCAGGATCTGGGGACCCATGCCAAATCTTTTCAGTCTCCTGCGGGAGAAAAGGCATTTTCGTGCCCTCTTCACAACTTTCTTTGTGTTTGGACCATGATAGTTTGCTGGTGATGTGGACACTTTAAACTCTTGATGCGCTCCACTACAGCCCCGTCGATGTGAATTTGGGTCATTACTATAGTCCTCGATCATCTCCTTTGTCTTGCTCATGTTGAGGGAGAGGTTGTTGTCCTGGCACCATAATGCCAGGTCTCTGACCTCCTTCCTATAGGCTGTCTCATCGTTGTCGTGATCAGGCCTACCACCGTTGTGTCGTCAGCAAACCTAATGATGGTGTTGGAGTCGTGTTTGGCCACACAGTCGGAAGTGAACAGGGAGTACAGGAGGGGACTAAGCACGCACCCGAGGGGCCCCCGTGTTGAGGATCTGTGTGGCAGATGTGTTGTTGCCTACCCTTACCACCTGGGTGGCGGCCCGTCAGGAAGTCCAGGATCCAGTTGCAGAGGGAGGGTTTAGTCCCAGGGTCCTTAGCTTAGTGATGAGCTTTGTGGGCACTATGGTGTTGAACGCTGAGCTGTAGTCAATGAACAGCATTCTCACATAGGTGTTCCTTTTGTCCAGGTTGCGATAGGGCAGTGTGGAATGAGATTGCGTCATCTGTGGATCTGTTGAGGCGGTATGCAAATTGGAGCTGGTCTAGGGTTTCTGGGATGATGGTATTGATGTGAGCCATAACCAGCCTTTCAAAGCACTTCATGGCTACCAACGTGAGTGCTGCGGGTGGTAGTCATTTAGGCAGGTTACCTTCGCTTTCTTGGGCACAGGGACTATAGTGGTCCCTGTGGTCTGAGAATATTTGTTATTAGAATTTTGTCATTTAGTATGCCTTGGGTCAGGGGAAATCCACAGGAGGGTTCTCCCACTGTAGTCTGATCGCAGCTGAACAGTGGTTCCTGATGGACAACACAGGCCCACACAGGTCCCTCCTGCCCCCTTCAGTGAGAGTCAACCCCCAGAATACCTGGAGGGCTCACCACATGGCTCACCACATGCAGTATCACAAAGTATATTATTTATTTATTTTTATTTTAGTTAGTCCTTGAGTGTAATGGATCTATGCAGAGTCATTATACACAAACATATGAAAATGCATACAGTAAAACACCAAACAAGACTTAAATCAAAACAAAGATTAGAAAAAGCATTTATTTACAATATTTCCTTTATTATCAAATAAGAATAACACTTTAAAATCGATATCATTACCAGTAATTTATATCTTCACAAGTCTCTTAACAGAGTAACAACCTGACTTGACATAAAGCAAACAAGTAGCAGTCCCTTGCAGCTGCTACCATGCCAACATCCTTAAACAAAAAGTAATCTTCCTTTTGAGCTGAACACATATTTTTGGGTTAACGGAACAGGTAAGAAATGTGAAAATGCATTAGTTAACATTTAGCTGTATGAAAAAGTAATTAAAAAAAGGAGGTCCAATGGGTTTTTATGGAAAATATGTTTTACATGTTTATAGAAGTTGACCTGGTTTGTATTGTGAGGATGGTGACTGGGTGGTCCTAACCCCAGCATTAGGAATAGCAGAGGTACAATCACCTGTTTGACCTTTAAATTGACCATTTAATATGGTGCTGGTCCATGAATATATTCCAACAGATACAGACAGATTTATGTTTGACGAAACCTTCCATTTAACTTTGGTTACCAGAAAGTATTACTTGATAATGCACTTTCATATGAACATGAAGTTAAAAAAGAGTGAGTCAGGTGTTTGAAGTGGAAGTAGGAAATACAGACATCAGTGTACTAGATAGCCTATTCAATCATGCAACTGTGCCAGAGCCTGGCTCCAACCCCTCCCAGATCCATCTACGGCCCCAACCCTCCACGCAGAGTCGTCTACCACATGCAGTGCACCTTGGGAAGACATCAGATGGCTAGCAGATTGTCAGAAGCTGCCAGCGGCTTGGACGCATATCCCCTATTCATCATTATCTAAAAGATGAAGAGGAAGAGGGGATGGAGAGAGAGAGAGAGATGGGAAGTTGCATGTTAAAACCAATGAGTCATTAGATAGGCAGTAGCATGAGAGTGGCTGAGTACAATCAGAGCCCCAGGTCAAATCAGCTTTCTTAATCTGAGGTGATGGGCGAGAAGCTGAGCACATCACTTTTGCAGTCTTTATTACTAAATTCACTTTTCCATTATCCCAAGTCAGTGACCTTAAACCCTGAACACTATAAAAGGTGTGAATCTGGCACCCTACACTGTGAACACTGTGAATCTGGCACCCTACAAGACAAAACGACCATAACACAACATTTAGCAGGATCACCCCCTTAGACCCAACAGTCAAACACACTCCATTCAGACATGTAACCCTTTAAGAATCAATGGAGGGTCTAATCCTCAGCGACATGTTAGACTAATTCCCATTACAGACAGACTTCAAGCAGCAGAGTAAAAAGAGTTTGAAATCAGAAGCCTTCAGCTTCACAGAGAGAAACCCTCCTGCCTGTGCCTGGCTACATTAACATTACCCTCTCTGCCTAAATGGAAGGGCTTGAGTCACACATGAGATCAAATAAAAATGTATCGAAAGGGAGGGAGCAAGGCTGTTAGAGACAAACAGACCAGCACTGGACATCTAGACAGAATAGAGTGGTAAGGAGGGACAGAAAGACAAGTGTTAATTTTATCCAAAGTGTTAGAGAGAACAAAACAAAGAGAGAGCATAGAGATAGTCCAGAGAGAGCTTGAGAGCTGTCTGAAGCCTCTGCTCTCATGTCCTGGGGGAGTTCCGTTCTGTTCCATCAGACACAAATGAAACACTCCCTCTCCCCTCCCTTCCCCCAGAGTCTGACAGCTGACTTGGCACAGGGGTGAGGCGGGGGAGACAGACAGACAGTCTTTAGGGTGTGTTTCACGTCGACATAGTCCCTAAGTGACTGAATAGAGCCCCGTGGGGCGTTAGGGGAGAATAGGATTGGGCAGATTAGATTAAAGGGTTTATTGGCTCGCTCACGCAGTCTAGCGCTCTGGGAAAACCTGTTTAAGAGGGAATCAGCACACTGGCTGAACACAACAATTAATAGAAAAACCCGTATGGGACCATGATTTAAACATGAGGGAAAAGAGAGCCATCAAAACAAAGGGGGAATAAGAGAAGGTGGGACACACACACACACACACACACACACAGAAAGACAAGGACTCAGATACTAACCCTCTTGGTAGGCTCCATCAGCCATGACCAGGTGAAGGATGTTGGGGTACAGGTGCTGGTGCTCAGTCCCCAGGATGTTCAGTACCATGTCGGGGCCCATGTCGATGTTCTCATCCTCATCTTCATGAATTGCCTTTAATGGTACAATGACATCATGAAAATTCAATGACCATGTGTAATTGCTGTATGCTAGATAATGAATGACTTCAGGAGGGTAGAGGGTAAGCAGGTCCCATCCATACCTTGATCTTGTTGTAGGCCTCTATAAAGTTCTCAAAGCCCATCTCCTGCTCCAGGTTAAACCGCAGCTCCTCCAGACGGCTGAATATGCTGTCCTGCTGTTCAGCCGCACCGTCCTCCTCCTCACCACTGTCATCTGTTGTTCACACACAATCCTATTGACAATCTGCTTCTGGCTGCATGCATTGGAGCTACAGTATTGTGCATGTGGATGAAGGAAGGATTACTAATGTACCCGATTGCCATTCTTCATTGAGCTGGCTCTCACTGCTGTGGTGCTCCTCTTCCTCCAGTCCGTTGGTGAGTGTGTGTCCTGCCTCTTCATCACCTGGACTCCCATTAGAACCCTCCTCCTCATCCACAGCCATCCCGTTCAGCTCCTCCTCATCATCATCTTCATCCTCAGCAGGGTTGCCGTTAAAGCCATCGCCTCCCTCTTCCTCTGGAGGACTACCAGAGTTAGAGCCAGATCCCCCCTCATCTTCCTCGCTGCGCTCCTCCTGCAGGAGTCTCTCCATGGAGGCCCTTAGCTCCCTCAAGTCATCATCCTCATACACACTGAGAGAACACAGCTCATAGTACTCATAGCACGTCATGTTTTCAAACTGCACAAAGCATGTTCCACAGAACACAGAGAAGTGAAATTGGGTTTCTATGTATTATACATATACTCACTGTGTGTGTGCTCATGTGTAGTGCAATGAGTGTCTTACTCTTCAGTCTCTGATTGTTCATCCTCTTTGGCCTCTTCTTCCTCCTCCTCTTCCTCCATGTCCTCTATATCCAGATTGTTGTCAGGGGCAATCGCCCCGTTGGCCCCTCCTGCATCCTGTAGAGAGCTGAACAGTCTGCTGAGGTCTGGTAGAGAGCAGGTACGCAGCATCTGAGGACAAACCGTAAAGCACCGGTCACACACCCACCATGGCTAAATAAATATCACAGATGCACATTTTTAGCACCAACTTTACTTTTTTTGAAAGTTTGCACCAGGATTCGTTTTTTGCCATAAATAAGTTGTAGTGCAGGTCAGGTGCCCAGAAGATCAAGGAAATTAATCAAATTGTAATATGTGAAAAATGCCTTTAACCTGGGGCCAGTTGAGGTGTCAGTTGGAGCATGTTCAAGGACATGTGTGCAGGTGTGTGTGCATGCGTGAGGCTGGTCAGTGGAGTGGCCTCTGGTATGATGACACATCAGGGATGTGGAAGAATTGCATTAATAACGCTTTGTCCAGGGAGAGCCGTCGCTGAAAACACATACATGCAGGGCTCAAAGCTGGACCAGAGTACACACACGGCTCCGACACACCCATCCCTACAAAAAATAACAGGGCGCTTCGCCTGTCTCTCTCTGCACCTCTCTCCTCCGTCCCTGATGGATGTCATGAAAGATGCAGAAAGATAAATAGCCTCTCTCATCATGCCTTCTTCCAGACCATGTGATTAATATGACTGGCTCCATTCCAAAGCCCTTCATTAATAAAAGACTGAATCAAAACCTAAAAATACCACAGAACCTCCACATTTCACCAGGCACAGGCAGAAGGGTCAGAGTACATTTCCTAAACATCTACCACAGCTGAACATCACCGAAGAGGACAGAATAAAAGATCATATTAGATGGAAGGTACAGATCCTGTCATGTGATTGATATATAATACTGGCTGATAGAAATTAACCAGCCAATTTCATTCACCTCTGAAAGATGTTGTTTGTTCATTTTATAAAGGAGAATATGCTCGTTACTTGTGTTGTGTTTGTGTTCTATTATAAGAGGATGTTCAGGGTCACCATAACAGTGCGATTATGTTATTAGTTATTCATAATTATTTTGCAATTCCACATCCATTAATTCTCCTTAGTTCTTATCTCGTCTCCTTGAGGAGAAGTGTTGTTCACCTTTGGGTTGTTGGCATCAAACTGGCCGGTGGAGAGGCCGATGAGGAGGGCGCTGTGGTGTTTGGAGCGGAGAGGAGAGACGGAGCGTGAGCGTGAGGCCAGAGAAGAGGACGAGTCCTCCATGGACGACTGGGCTGACATAAGAACCAGAGCTGCAGTACGGCGGTGGGCCGGCGAGGAGCACAGCTTCACAAACAGAGGTTCCTCATACACAGGTGCTATACCTAGAGGGAGGGAGGGAGGGAGGGAGGTGAGTATGGGACACCAAAGGCAGTTTAGTTCTAGAAGTCTGTCTCTCAGCTTACCGGAGGATTCAGGTTGCTTCTCTGCTTTCTCCCCAACCTCTTTGGTTTCTGCTGGTGTCACTCTGCCCTCTGGTGGCCTAATAGGAGAGTGATATACAAAATCAAGACATAATTCTTGATAATTGAGTTTCATGAACATTTCTTAAAACCACTTAGATGTCAACACCCCTGTTTAGGGGACCTGTGCGGTTCTGGTACCAGTTCTGACCAACATTTTCAATTAGAAATCAATCTGCTTCCCACGGACACAGTATATTTTTGTGAAATCTAGGATGTGAAATCTGAAACCACTTGAAGCTGGGATGTCCCTCCTACCACTTAATTTGCTCTTCCAACTGTCCATCAACTCCTGGCTGAACCATATGTACCAGCCACTGACAAAGCAAATACCTGCAATCCTTACATCATAGCACAGCAGGAGAGCGTTATTTCATCACTATAGCACATTCAGAGGTTGATTTATAGCCATGAATCTAAAATAATTCCACTTTGTTTGTCATAGATGTACAAGATGAATATGAGATTAAAGGCGAGTGAGTTCCTAATTAGTTTTGGAAGCCAAGATGGAGATCTGTGTGACGTTCACAGCGGTGAGGGGCAGATGTTTTGATCAAGAGAGACCTTGAGAAAATATGCACATTTTCTATAACACTAAACATACAAATCTTGTAGTTCGTGGTTTTCTAATTTGATTATACTATATTAAGAAAGCAGATGAGCAATTTCAAGCCTTATTCATACAGTTTTGTTGAATAGGAAATACGTCATGAAATATTTCAACTGTGTACTTGAGCCCTCCAAAGTGACTATACCTCAGCAATTTTATCAGAAAGGTGAGATTTCAACATTTCTTGGAGTATGCAGCACTACTAGTTATTGTTTATGGTCCTCTCATTATAATTGCTTTTGGGAATTACATTTTAGGATACATGTAGTTACATAAATGAAACACTCAATATTACAGCTAAGCTTCATTACAGTTCAAGTCACATATTAGTCTAAAGGTACAGGTTTTTAATCCAATGTTCATTTATGGCAATGAAAATCACATTAGATCTTGATTACCTAAACCTAATCTTGGATTAGATTTCTGTAATCCAGCTCCAGTGGGGAGCCAGTAAACCCTCACCCCAGCGGCAGGGCTCGTTTCTCCCAGGCCTGCACTACTCCAGCTGGGGAATTTGAGGCCTGCTTTGGGCCCTCCTCCAGGACCACTGACTCCAAGTCTGCTGGATCTGGAGAGAACAAGAGAACAACTGACTGAGTGATTTAGGTGGTGTTATATAATACACTGACTGCATGTCTCTGGATGAAGAGTGTCAGTATCTGACAACCTGTATAGTATGTAACCCACTCACTCACCCTCCATCTCTATCGGTTTGGGTGGGGTCTTTAGCATCTCTTCTAATATAGCCTGCCTCTTCTCCTGACCTGTCACGTCCACTGAGATTGTCCCCTCTTCCTGACCTTCGACCTCTGTGTTCTTAACAACAGACATCACAGCAGGTGGGCTTGCCTCTGAATGCATCACTTCCTTAGTTCCACTCACACCAACCATCTTAGCCGTCTGATTCAAGTTGTCTGAATGGGAACCAATCAGAATCATTAGCACTTAGACATTTTTCATTAGTACTTAGACGTTGAGTCTGTACAGAATGTGGTTGGTAATGGTAAGTGTGTGTTGGTGGGTAAATTAAGGACTCGCCAGTGAGTTTCTCTTCACAGATGTTGACATTCCCCAGCAGCTGGGTAAGAGGCTGAAGCTCCGCCTCCTGTAGAACTCTCAGCACCTGAGAATCCGGGCTCCGCCCCCATGCTTTTCTAGGGGCGTCGTCCTGTAGCACATCCATCCGAATGACCTCACCCACTGTCTGTTCTACAACATACACAAACAGATATCTATTAGTATACACGTAGATAGTCTGGATGTAGGAGATATTGTGCTGGAATGCATCTATCTAGGTTATTCACCGGCGGTCCTGATACAGGTATCCTCTAGGGTTTGCTGAGCTACAGAGAGAATAGACGGAGATCCAGCCTCCCATTTCTTCCTGTCCCCACCAGAGGACGGTCTCTCCTCAGGAGACAGAGCCTGAGAGCCTGGGGAGAAGGAGAGATGGAGCTCAGAATCAAAGGGGTGAGAGTAAGGATCCACGGTTCTCGTCAATCCATCAATTCAAACAGGTCCTAGTCCTTTCTATAGCGAACAAGATTCTGTTTAAGAGTCCGGTTCTAGGAGACAGATGGTATAACTCACCAGTCGTTCTGATACAGGTCTCTTCTAGAGTCTGCTGGGCTACAGAGAGAATAGACGGAGCTACAGCCTCCCACTTCTTCCTGTCCCCACCAGAGGACAGTCTCTCCTCTGTGATAGGTTGGCTCTGCTGGGGGGTGGGGCATAGTCCTTCTGGGGGTGTGGCTGACACCTCCTCCTCAGGGCTCTGGGCCTTCAAGTTCTGATTCAGTCTCCGGAGAATCTCCTTCTTCTCACTCTGAAGAAATCACCAATAAAACTAAACATATAGTCACTGTCTTACTATAAACCAAAAGGCACTACAACCAACTAGCCTCAGTGTAAAATATTAATTTTGTGAAGCAGCACTGTGCTGTATTGGAAGTTATTGACCCAACTCACCTTAATGACGTCCGTTTTAGGTAAGTCATCTTTAAAAGAGCTCTGCACAGACGCAAGCTGCTGGGAGACACACAAATGGGAGAAAAAAAACATGTGTAATAAAAATGGAATAATGGAGGAAAATAGCTGTGAAAGCTTTAAGTGTTTACTGACTGCTCCCACATCCTTCAGAGCAGAAGTCATGGAGATGACAGGGGTGGAGGGTTTGGATGCAGGCTGGGCTCTAGCTACAACGTCCTGTACAGGGAGGGAGGGGCCAGGCTGAGGGGGAGGAGCTAGCTCTACTGCTACACCTCCTGCTACCATGCCAACCTTCACGCCTCGAGCTGCAAGCTGACAAAAACACACCACAATCAATGTTAGTGATTTTAATCCTACACATGCTGTACATTTGTAGCAGATGAGCTTGAGGAGTATGGGGACTTACGTGATCCTCCCAGGCTCTCTTTTCTCTCTCATAGGCCTCTCTCCTCTTCTTCTCTAGCTGCTCCTTCAACACAGCAGCACGGGCCTGCGCTTGGGCCTTCAGGGCTTCAATCTTCTTTCTCCTCAGCTCTGTCTCCTCACAGGATTCCTTGCTGTCTGAGCCATCACTGTCGTACTGGATTGATCCCCCGAACAACCAGATTACGCCGCCATTATCCGCAAATAAAAATGCCAAAACATGACAGAAGTTCAGAGGCTGATTAAAAGGATGTTATGCTGATGTGTTCTAAAAGGGTGGAAGGATACCTTCACTCCTCTGAGGCGTGCTTTGATCTGCTGTCTCTCATTGAAGTTCTGTAGCCTGATCTGCCTCAGCCGGGACAGGTACTCCTGAGAACATAACTGCAGAAGTTATACTAACACGCAAACAAAGAGTTCACATATTGCTAAGAGGCTACAGCACGGATCAGACTCACACAGGTTACACATCATATGACACAAAGCTATACAACATACACAAAACTAATGACAAAATAATCCACTAAAATGGTTTCCTATAACAAATGACATATAAGAACCGACGTAAAATCAGTCATCCACATACTTGACACTGCAAGAAAGACACTGGTGCAATATATAAAAACAGAGCTTGAGTTACTCAAACACCTAAAAAGGAAACACTGGAATTACTTGAGATTTATTTATTTTAGAAAAAAAAAGCTACAAAAAAAAAGGGACAACATATAATGTGCACAAAAATATATGTTATGGAAAGGGGAAAAAAAGCTGTTACTGGTGCACCAAATGTATGAGGTCTGAATCACACTTGTGCATTGACACACACACCTGGTGACACAGTACATGCAGTACAGGGAGTCGGACACTGGGAGGTGCTGCTGGGTGACTTTGACTGCAGAGTTACAGGAATAATCCAATCAAAAAATATACAGTCCCTAAATATTAAGAAAGTCAGCAATCAGGTTTTCAAGAGCGTTCTGCATCATGATGATGTGGCAAGTGACGATTTGCTTTTTGAAAGTCCATCTTGAAACCTTGATTGCTGACATGCAAAACATTTTGGGACTGTATCAACAGTCGATTAATGAACAAAATACAAAAAGATAGTTTAAGTGGATTATTCCTTTAAGGGGATGTGTCTGAGTGTAGTGTCATGCAGACACAACTGAAGAGGGCAAGCCAAACCCAGGCATGTTGTTATGAGTGAGGGATCAGATGGGGTGAGGCTGGCTGGACATCCAGAGCTGAGAGCTGGGCTCCTACCTCCTCCTCTTTGTTGGGTTTGGGCCTGCTGTAGCTGGACCGACCATAGATGGCTGCCAGGTTTTGCCGGGCACCCTGTTCACCGTTCAATTCAACCACATTTCACATGTATAAAAATGTGCTGCATTTTGTCCAAACTCCGGTAAGCATGCAATTCAACCTTGATTCCAGATCGACACTTTGGTTATTAACCACGACCATACAAAAACCCCGTTATCCTTTGTGAGAACTTAACAGACTTTAAAGAGCCATCCTATTGTTCAGTGAGCAGAAGTATAGAAATGGGGGCAGGAAGGAGAACACGTACCAGCTGTCCCTCAGCACGGACCTTGTTCAGCATGGCATCTCTCTTACGCTGCAGAAACTCCTGAACCTGATTGGCCCGTTCAGCTGCTGCGTGACCCCGTTGCCTGGAGACAGTTGGAGAGGAAGTTATTTAATTGACCTAGTATTGATACAACATTGTATATCGTAACTAATAAATATTATCCAATATCAAGCAAAGCTTTACTGCCAGTCAGAGACAGAGCAATGTTTTCTAGAATGGTTTGTGACCAACCACGGACCTGCTAACATGGGTTTGTTTGGTGACATGCTCTAGCCTCCGTAGCTCTTTCTTCACCGCATCAGGGTCTGGGAGACGAGCAGGGCCATTGGGCAGCACTGAGCTGACAGCAGCTGGCACACCCCTTACACATACAAAACAACACAATCAATCAATCAGTCACCTGAGTCAATAAATGACCAAAAGGAAATTATGGCTGAACCCACCTAATAGGAGTGTCTCCTCCTGCTGTGAATCCCTCTCTGGCACCCTCTTTGGGCTGAGGTTTGGCCAGCTGGTCCAGAGGAGCATGGTAGTGTTCATACGGGCCCCTGATAGGGGAGAGCGGGGCAGGGCCTGGGGTGGGGCCCTGGGCAGGACATGGAGCAGGAAGCAGAGGCTCTGGGACAGGAGCTGCAAACCCAGCCATCATACCACCACCTCCTACAAAACACTGGGGACAGATAAGACAGTGAGTTAGAGAGGAGAAGCTTTGATTGATAAAACATTTCCACTGTAGTGACTGTACTAATGAAGTGAAACCACAGTGGATGATGATGATGGGGGGGGGGTGATTCTGTACCTTCCTCTCTGGACTGCTGCCTCCACTAGAGCTCAGGACGTGCCTCCAGCCCTGCTCTCGAGCTCGGTTAATCCGGTTTATCTGGGGGTCAAAGTTCACTAGTCACTATGAGCATTACATTAAATGCTTAAGTTTGATCGTCACTACAGCAATGTCATAATGTTACAGAGTGTAAATAACTACTGTTTACGGTTATACTACCCCCACTGTCAAGGAAGGCCCTAAGAATTGTCAAAGACTCCAGCCACTCAAGTCATAGACTGTCCTCTCTGCTACCGCATGGTAAGCTGTACCGATGCACCAAGTCTGGAACCAACAGGACCCTGAACAGATTCTACCCCCAGGTCATAAGACTGCTAAGTAGTTAACCAAATAGCTACCTAGACTTTCTGCATTGACCCCTTTGGCATTCACTCTTTTGACTCATCACATACGCTGCTGCTACTGCTTATTATCTATCCTGTTGACTAGTCATTTTATCCATATGTACCCATCTACTTCAATTACCTCATACACCTGCACATCGACTCAGTACTGGTGTTCCCTGTATAGAGCCAAGTTATCGTTATTCCTTGTGTTGTTATTTTTCTCTCTGCATTGTTGTGAAGGGCCAGTAAGTAAGCATTTCACTGTTAGTCTACACCTGTTGTTTACGAACCATGTGGAAAATAACATTCGATTTGACTCACCTTTTCCCTCTCAAATCTCTTCATCTGTCCAGCCTTCAACAGAAACATCTGAAGAACAAATAAAGATGAACAATCTGAAGTTTCATATTTCAGATGTAATACAGTATATCAAATGCTAGACACCCAGCTGACCTGCTCCCTCTGTTTCCTCTCTTTCTCGATCAGCTCCATCCTTTTCTTCCTGGCACCCTCCTGTAGTGTAAACACAATAGTCAACATGAAACCATGAACTTACCAAGACGTAAGAGGTTCACTGCTATAGAACAGGTATACAAGGAGGGGGAAAAAAGAGCACTCTTTAGGCAGGTTAAGAGAAAGAGGGGTGTAGAAGAGGGAGGGCTATTCAAACTGTCTGGAAGAGGAGAAGTGGGGGGCTGCACTCTGTTTGGATGAGTGATGATGAGGAAGAAAAAAAAGGGATGTACGTCAGGAGGGAACTTTATGTGGTGGGTTAATAGAAGGAAGAAAAGGAGGGAGAGATCCAGGGGTTAATACAGGTTACTCTCTCTGTTGTAGCTACCTCATATTTCCTCCTCTCTTCCTCCACTCGACTCACTCTCCTCTGGGGTGCTGCTGGGAGGGGGACGGGGGCCTGAGCAACATATAACACTGGGGTTCAGACTCAGAGGACACACACACACACACGCCCATCCATGTCCCACTGAGGTGTAACATGACAGACATCTTCATAACACACATTCATAACCAATATGAATAGATCTTTCTCAGCGGAGGGGCAGTAGACAATGATGCACGGCCAGTATAGGATCATCCTGTTGAGAAGGCTGAAAGACGTCACTGGCTCTCCTCCAGTACTAACCATCTTGTGTTTGACGGCTGGTTTCCGCTCGGCAGGTTTCATGGCTGCATCTGAGGCTTTCCTGACATTTAAAGGCACTCCATATTTGGCGGCTGGTTTGGTGATCTTCTGGGCTGGGGTTAGGGGCATGGGAGCAGGGGCGCGACGCTTGGCTAGAGAGGGTAAGAAAGATACTATATTACAAAGTTGAGGTTCTTGGTGTAAGAGTGAGGCATGTGTATTCATTCAAATGTGTTAGCATTTTATGTGGTGTGTGTGTTTACCTGATGCTGCCTGCGCCACACCTGCTTTAGGCTGCTTGTGGAGGAAGCTATGGCTGAATTCCTGAGCGATAATCTGAGTGGGAGAAAACCAAACGTCATATTGTTGTGCTGAAAAGACTAGATTCACAGTGTGTGTATCATACTGTCAAAGGGCTAACAGTCCCTGGGACCCTGTGTGTGTGTGTGTGTGTGTGTGTGTGTGTGTGTGTATCCTACCTCTGGGGTGAGGAACCTGAAGATTCTGTGGGAGAGGAAGGGTTTGTCGAGGATAGAGCTGACAGAGGGTCTCTCCCGGGGGTTGCGTCTGAACAGCTGGCCCATGAGAGAACGTAGGTCCTGGGAGTAGTGGATCGACACAGGGGGGTACGAGCCCCGGATGATCTTCAGAACCAGGTTCTTCATGTTACCTGCCTCAAACTAAGAGGGAACACACACGGTATACTTCCTTAATAACTAAAATAGCAGGCCAGACACAACCAAAAGGGAATGACTGATTACACTAATGGCCTCTTCTGACATTATGAATTGTGGTCCTGTGTGGCTCAGTTGGTAGAGCATGGTGCTTGCAATGCCAGGGTTGTAGGTTCGATTCCCACAAGGGACCAGTGCAAAAGTCTGAAAGTGTGTGCACTCACTACTGTAAGTTGAAATCAAATCAAATTTTATTCGTCACATACACATATTTAGCAGATGTTATTGGCGGGTGTAGCGAAATGCTTGTGTTTCTAGCTCCAACAGTGCAGTAATATCTAACAAGCAATTAACAATTTCACAATATATACACACAAACCTAAAGTAAAGGAATGGAATTAAGAATATATAAAATATTAGGCGAGCAATGTCAGAGTGGCATAGACTAAGATACAGTAGAATAGAATACATACGAGATGTAATGCAGAATATGTAAACATTCTTAAAGTGACTGTCGCTCTGGATAAGATTGTCTGCTAAATAACTCAAATGTACAAATATAATTAATATTATTAGACCTTTTTAGAATTAAACAGACCACGTACTCAGCAGATATGATCAGCCATTAAAAAAAGACTCTCTGAAACAACTGCCTCCAGAGAGAATCATCATGCATTATATATGGGAGAGAGTGAGCGTTCGTATTGTGCCTGCCTCAGGTTCACTCTGTTACTGACTTTAAGACACACCTAAATAACACACACAAATACTTACTGCATGCTTTAGCGTGCACATTTCATACAGGACACACCCCAGGGCCCAAACATCACTGGAGGAGTGAAAGGGAAAGAGAGAGAGAGCATACAGATGGAGAGAGAGAGCATACAGATGGAGAGAGAGAGAGCGTACCGATGGAGAGAGAGAGAGCATACAGATGGAGAAAGGAGGGATAAATTCTCTGGGATTGGTACATTACATTCTCGCTCACACAGTATTGCACATACATTATTGCTAAAGATGCTTTTCTACACATTAGCTAACGTGGAAAGAAAGGCACTCCTGTTAACAAGAAAACCATAGGCTGCTGTAGTGTGAAGCTGCATGCTACAGTTCATTAAGACAAATACAGACTCATGTAACTGAAGTTGATTAGATTACACGATGCATATTTAAATAGGTTAGAATCAATACAGGTGTCCTGCTCAGGATTCTGGATGTACACCAGCCAGTAAGTTGACTCCATAAAGGCTATACATGACACCATTACATAATTATGGTGGCAGAAGCCACCATACACCTCAATGACTCTGCATTATTCTGAGTGTGTGTGACAAATTAACTAATCATTTCTACAATTAAGGTGATTCAACTCTGCACCTTTTAAATGGTAGTTACAAACTCACATTGACATACACAAAGAGAGAATCCTAAAAGTTCACATCTCATCATGAGACAATGCCCCCTCAACCCGACATGGGTGCAGGTTACCTTTTGTTGTTGTACGGTTTGTTTTCACAAATCTCAGGTGACAGGTAGTATGGCGTCCCGATACATGTCCTGGCTAGCTCCACAGTACTGAGAAAGAGGATTGTGGAGTTACTGAAATGGAGATGAACATTGCAAAGAAGTTGCCCCCTTTTCACTAAACACAGGATAGATTCTTTAGTATGTTGTATGACTCACCTATTCAGCACCCTGGCAATCCCAAAGTCTCCTAGCTGTATGGTTCCATCTTTGGTCAGAAATATGTTCTAAAAGTTCCAAACCATATAAGTATGATGAGTAATGTGTACTACAATATGCTCAAAATTCAGGGGACAGGGTCTCTAACTTATTATTTACCTGTGATTTGATGTCTCTGTGGAGGATCTTACGGTCATGTACATGCTTCAAGGCAAGGCATATCTGCACCAACCAATCCAGGATCTATTAAGATACAGACAGAGTCAAAGCATGTTCATGCCCTCCATCCATCCATGACAAAAATCTGTCTGTGGGGTGGGGGCATTTTCACCTGCCTCTATTGTGTTTTACCTGCTCCTCAGGGAACTGCACTCCGTTTTGAGAGTTGATCGTCTTGAATAGGTCTCCTCCCTCACAGTAATCCATTACGATGTACAGACATCCACACTCTAGAAAACGCACAGAGAGAAAGCATTGGTTCAACCAACCCATCTGTGTTACACTGTGCTGGAAGACACACAAACCTAATTATTAGATCTCCCTGGCCAGGCTGAAGTTAAACACACACTACAGGGTTGAATCAGGAGGGAGAGGTCTGTCTAGCTCTAGTTTCATTAATGAGCCAGGCAGATAATCAACTTATTTTCTGGAAGCTGCTGCCAAGTCTCACACACCAACTGAGATTCATCACGTTGCTTCATCAGAAATCACACCACAAGTGAAGGGCTCTGTATATTACAACCCTAAAGTCTCAAGGAAATTGATATAGGCATTCTGGTCATCACTGCTGACTATTGACCTCTGAACTGGGGTCACTGGACTGCATGGTGCACAGGTTGTTGTTTACCTTCAAAGGACTCTTTGTACTGGACGATGTTGGGATGGCTCATGTTGGCCAGAACAGCCACCTCTTTACGGGACTCCTGTCTCTCTTTACTAGACATCTGCCATAGAAAGTGAGACAAGGCGAGAGGAAATGGAAGACATTGATCATGTCATATTATGGCTGTAATATAATTTCCATAACATCATGTAGGGCTAAATGGTGATTATGTCATATACAGTTCTCTGTGGCTTACCCGGGAGATGCCAATCTCTTTGATGACATACTGTTTTCCATCCTCCCTGGATTTGACGAGAATTGCCTTCCCGAAGGAGCCCTCCCCAATCTTCCTCACCTTTTCATATTTATCCATGTCTCTGAAACAGATGACTCCTCATTCTGGGGCTGATAGGACACAAAAACACACCGTTTTTTTACTCACCACCAAAAGTATGTGGTCACACATGGAACGTCTTCAGAAGAACTACCTTTGGGCTACTGTACTATTCTATAAACCACTGTGTAAGGATATATGGGCTACTGTACTATTCTATAAACCACTGTGTAAGGATATATGGGCTACTGTACTATTCTATAAACCACTGTGTAAGGATATATGGGCTACTGTACTATTCTATAAACCACTGTGTAAGGATATATGGGCTACTGTACTATTCTATAAACCACTGTGTAAGGATATATGGGCTACTGTACTATTCTATAAACCACTGTGTAAGGATATATGGGCTACTGTACTATTCTATAAACCACTGTGTAAGGATATATGGGCTACTGTACTATTCTATAAACCACTGTGTAAGGATATATGGGCTACTGTACTATTCTATAAACCACTGTGTAAGGATATATGGGCTACTGTACTATTCTATAAACCACTGTGTAAGGATATATGGGCTGCCTGCTTTGTATTCGTTGTCCATTATTGAGGTTGATGATGATTCAAGGAGTAGAGTGTAGTGGTGCAGGTGTAATAAGTTTCCATCATTTAAAACTTACATCAATAATACTATTTTACACGAGACCCTCTGTGTCCCGTCCCCCCCCCCCCCCCCCCCCCCCCCAAATACATGATTTGCTCTTTCTTGTGCCTTCTTTTGATCGAATGCTGTCAATGTTGGGCTACATTATCATGAACAGTTGTCATTCCCATGCTATGATGAGGATGGGCCTGCTGGACAGTGCTAGTAGCTAGCTAGTTGACAGCCTGGCACCTAGCTAGTAGGAGGCTGAGGATGATAGCTCTCAAAAACACCAGCCTTGAATTTGAATGAGAGTTTGACAGCCACTAAAAACAGGCTCCGTTGTCAGTCTGTCAACACACGCTTTGAAATCGTAGAAATTTAGCTGAAATGTACTTACCACTAAGATATTTGATGCATCGTATCAGAGATCTCCGTACTGCCACAAAATGCCCCTTGCGCTCTCTGTCTAACTACAGTGGTGCAATGCTTTCGTTTCATTGGTCGACTCCGCTAATTTCCCGTTCCTAGCGGCTAATAAAACAGTCAATCAAAAAGTAAGCCGGAGTACTGGGTCGTCACTAGTTACCACATCCACAAAGTCATAAACCCCGCCTATTGCTAAAATGTATCTTTTTAAAATCTGATTTTAAAACTAACCCTAAACCTAAAATGAACCACACTGATAACCTTATGCCTAGCCCTAACCTTAAATTAAGACCAAAAAGCAAATGTTTGTTTTCATGAGTTTTTACGATATAAACCCTTTTATAATTTTGACTTTGTGGCTGTTCTATCTAGTGGAAACTGGTGAACAGGGTTTGTATGTGAGTTTGTTGAAGTAGACATTCTCCTTAGCAACCATAAGGCGCAAAGAAAAATAGTACTGTAGCTAGTTTCTCTGAGAGAAGCTATAACTTGTCTATCTTTCACGCCCCAGTTGGAGATCTTGATAAAACCACACCCCTGAGCGGTGCAATCGAAACAGGAAATATCATTTTTCAAAACCAATAGGAATTCAGATAGTTGCACTTCCCCTCGTGCCAGCCCGCCCGGACACACATTACATACATTATTCTCGGCCACAAAATGGCTGAGTCGTGTGCATTATTTGGGGAAGACCAATTCTCTTGTTCAATCTGTCTGGATCTACTGAAGAGCCCTGTGACCATTCCTTGTGGACACAGTTACTGCATGGGCTGTATAAAGGACTATTGGGATCTAAATGACCGCATCGGTGTCTACGGCTGCCCTCAGTGCAGACAGACCTTCAGCCCAAGGCCTGCTCTGAGCAAAAATACCATGTTTGCAGAGGTAGTGGAAAGACTGAAGAAGATTGAAGAGTTCCAAGCTGACCCTCACGTTCCTTGTTATGCTAAACCAGGGGATATTGAGTGTGATGTCTGTGGTGGGAGAAAACAGAAGGCCATTAAGTCTTGTCTTCTGTGCCTGGCATCATACTGTGAAACACACCTCAAGCTTCATGACAAACTCAACCCTGGAAAACGACACACACTTGTGGAAGCCTCCATACAGCTTCAGGAGAAGATATGCTCTCAGCATGACAAACTGCTGGAAGTTTACTGCCGTACTGATCAACGTTGTATCTGTTACGAGTGTTTGATGGGTGTACACAAAGGCCATGAAACGGTTTCAGCTGCAGCTGAAGGCACTGCAAAACAGGTATGCTGTTTTTACATGTTGGGTATGAAAATGTATGTGGAATTAAAGTGCTGAATTTAACACATTAAACTGCAGTTTATGCATCAGTATCAACACTGATAACAAGGAAAGGACTTTGAGTCCGAAGTGCACACAGCTATCAAAACAGTAAAGAATAAACAGTCCACCCTTACTGTTTAAAGTGCCATTACAGTTAATAAAGTTTATGCCCTCTGATTCCAATCCCATGCACCTTTTACTCATGAGTGTTTTGATTATTCTACAGAAAGAACTGAAGGAGACACACAGGAAATACAAGCAAATAATCATGAGGAAAGAGAAGGAACTATTGTGGTTGAAGCAGGCCATGAGGTCTCTCACGGTGAGTATTGATGAGAGAACTACAACAGCTGACAACTCAAACTCTGCTCCAATTATCTGACAAATTCAGTGTTCAGAGCTGCGTGTGGGGCCTGATTCAAACTGAGACTGCTCCTCTCTCTGTGTGTGTCCGTGTGTCCCAACAGTACTCAGCACAGCTAGCCGTGGAAGACAGTGACAAGGTCTTTACTGAAATAATCCGCTCTGTTGAGAAGTGGTACTCTGATGTGAAAAGACTGATCAGATCACAGGAGAAGGCTGCTGTTGGCCAGGCTGAGGAGCAGGTTGACCAACTGCAAAAGGAGATTTCAGAGCTGAGGAGGAGAGATACTGAGCTTGAGCAGTTGTTAAATACAGAAGATTTTATTATTTTCCTCCAGGTAATATTGCCATTAACAAGACTCCTGGGTGCAATGACTCTTGTAACAAATTATGATTTTGGGGCCAAATTCACACGGAATGCCCCTGGTACTTTCTTTCACTTTGAATCTGACAGGACTCAGGACCCAACTTGTGTGTGTGTGTGTGTGTGTGTGTGTGTGTGTCTTTAGAGATGTCAATCTGTCCTAGCCCTCCCTGGATATGGAGACACATCCAGCATCAATGTGAGTCAGCAGGTGTCTTTTGAAGGTGTGAAGAAATCTGTGGCCGAGCTGAAACAGCGATTGGAGGACTTCTGCAAAGGGGCCTTTGCAAACATCTCTAAAAAAGGTTTGCAACAAACCAGACTTGTCAAATCCCTTGTTACATTCAAACCATCTCCACTGACCAATCTATAGCTTTCATTCTTTTAATTGAGTAAAAATAATAATAAAAAAGTAATAAACACGGCCTTCTGTATACATATCTGTATAGAATTACTCTACATTGCTATACTCACTAGGCCTATATCTCTGTTTCCCACAGTACAGGATATTCATATTCTGCAGGCATCAAAGCCTAGTCCACGTGAGTCCATTTTCACCATACATTTACACAAAAATTCTATCAGCACAATCACAGCTGAGCTTGAGACCATGTAACATTATTTATTGTAGTTGGTTAATTATTTCTGTATCCCTCTAGCTCTACCCCAGGTAAAAGACAGGTGTGTGGAGAGTAAAGAACCAACAACAAGAGAGGAGTTTTTGAAATGTAAGTACAGACAGACACAGATCAGGTCGTTTTATACTGGGACAGACAGACGGAGACCAGGTCATTTTGTACTGGTTCATCATATCTGCTTTCTCTCTACCATCAGATGCCTGTCAGCTCACATTGGACCAAAACACTGCACATAAAAACCTCCTCCTCTCTAAGGACAACAAAGTGGCTGGATGGAATGATTTTGCACTGCCTTATCCTGACCACCCAGATAGATTTGATAACATGCCTGTGGTACTGTGCAGAGAGGCTTTGACAGGGCGCTGTTACTGGGAGGTTGAATGGGATGGAATACAGGCTATCATAGCTGTATCATATAAGGGGATAAACAGAAAAAAAAACCTCAGCTCCCCTGATGCATTCTCCAAATTTCTAGAATTTTATGATCAATCCTGGAGTTTGGACTGGAATATAGCCCAAGTCTGTGAGAATAAGAAACAGATTCAACTAACTTCTTGGTCCTCTAGGAGAATAGGACTGTTCTTGGATCACAAGGCAGGAACTCTAGCATTTTACAACATTGCTGATAAAATGACCCTCATCTATAGAGTAAAAACGACATTCACTCAACCACTCTATCCTGCTTTCTGGATCAAAATACAGTCCAAGATAAAATTGTGCCCCCTGAATTAAATGTAAATGGCTGATTACAACACAATCCATTTGTAGAGTAGGGCAAGGCAGAAGGAGTAGTTTACATGTATCTTCAAACTGTTTATTGTACATTGAGAAAAATATGAGAATTGTGTATAATGTGCAAAAACAATTAAACTGCATTCCACCAAGTGTACAAATTATTTTATGAAAAAAGTGGTAATGGTATATACTACCTACTTTTATGCAATAATAAATTAATATGCTAATAGCTGTGTCAATGTTTCCTTTAAAAGAAAATGTTATATTTGGAAGGATTTATTGGGCATATATTTGTCAGACTTATACAACATTGATTATAAGTCTTAGTATCTATTTATAAAACATATCTTCCAATGTGGTACAGAGTTGTTGAGAACTGATGATATATTAGGCAACTCACAGTAACATGAAAATCCCAGCATCTCACATACTAGACCGGTAATAGTCAATGATATACAGTAACATGAAAATCCCAGCATCTCACATACTAGACCGGTAATAGTCAATGATATACAGTAACATGAAAATCCCAGCATCTCACATACTAGACCGGTAGTAGTCCATGATATACAGTAACATGAAAATCACAGCACCTCACACAAATAGTTCAGAAGGATCTTCCACAACTGGCTCACATTAAACGACACGTCCATTACACTCTTTGTCAGCAAAAGTGAAAACTAACAAACCAATGTCCAATGCAGTGTAGTTAATTTATAAAATCCTAAAGATGCAAGGAATGATGCACAACAAAATATATTTTGGTTTCCAACACCACCAACTGTCACAGGTGGCCATGAGGTGGGGTTAAGATGGCGGACAGGACAAAAAGGACAAAAGTGGAACATAAACTCAGCAAAAAAAGAAACGTCCCTTTTTCAGGACCCTGTCTTTCAAAGCTAATTTGTAAAACTCAATATAACTTCACAGATCTTCATTGTAAAGGGTTTAAACACTGTTTCCCATGCTTGTTCAATGAACCATAAACAATTAATGAACATGCACCTGTGGAACGGTTGTTAAGACACTAACAACTTACAGACGGTAGGCAATTAAGGTCACAGTTCTGAAAACTTAGGACACTAAAGAGGCCTTTCTACTGACTCTGAAAAACACCAAAAGAAAGATGCCCAGGGTCCATGCTCATCTGTGTGAACGTGCCTTAGGCATGCTGCAAGGAGGCATGAGGACTCCAGATGTGGCCAGGGAAATTAATTGCAATGTCCGTACTGTGAGACGCCTAAGACAGCGCTACAGGGAGACAGGACGGACAGCTGATCGTCCTCGCAGTGGCAGACCACGTAACAACACCTGCACAGGATCGGTACATCCGAACATCACACCTACGGGACAGGTACAGGACGGCAACAACAACTGCCCGAGTTACACCAGGAACGCACAATCCCTCCATCAGTGCTCAGACTGTCTGCAATAGGCTGAGAGAGGCTGGACTGAGGGCTTGTATGCCTGTTGTAAGGCAGGTCCTCACCAGACATCACCGGCAACAACGTCGCCTATGGGCACAAACCCTCCGTCGCTGGACCAGACAGGACTTGCAAAAAGTGCTCTTCACTGACGAGTCGCGGTTTTGTCTCACCAGGGGTGATGGTCGGATTCGCATTTATGGTCGATGGAATGAGCGTTACAGAGGCCTGTACTCTGGAGCGGGATCGATTTGGAGGTGGAGGGTACATTATGCTCTGGGGCAGTGTGTCACAGCATCATTGGACTGAGCTTGTTGTCATTGCAGGTAATCTCAATGATGTGCGTTACAGGGAAGACATCCTCCTCCCTCATGTGGTACCCTTCCTGCAGGCTCATCCTGACATGACCCTCCAGCATGACAATGCCACCAGCCATACTGCTCGTTCTGTGCGTGATTTCCTGCAAGACAGGAATGTCAGTGCTCTGCCATGGCCAGCGAAGAGTCCGGATCTCAACCCCATTGAGCACGTCTGGGACCTGTTGGATCGGAGGGTGAGGGCCATTCCCCCCAGAAATGTCCGGGAACTTGCAGGTTCCTTGGTGGAAGAGTAGGGTAACATCTCAAGAACTGGCAAATCTGGTGCAGTCCATCAGGAGGAGATGCACTGCAGTACTTAATGCAGCTGGTGGCCACACCAGATACTGACTGTTACTTTTGATTTTAACTGATTTTAATGTGTCCCTTTGTTCAGGGACACATTATTCCATTTATGTTAGTCACATGTCTGTGGAACTTGTTCAGTTCATGTCTCAGTTGTTGAATCTTGTTATGTTCATACAAATATTTACACATGTTAAGTTTGCTGAAAATAAACACCATTGACAGTGTGAGGACGTTTGTTTTTTTGCTGAGTTTATAAGTAAATATGGAATGGGGGAACGCACAAGCCTTCTGGAAGATCTGATGAAGGGGAAGATGGCTGGACAGGACAAAAATGAGAAAAGTGGAACATGGTTTGAGTGAATATGGAGTGGTGGATCATACAGAGCTTTTGGAAGAGCCACAGAAGGAAACTGAACATGACGAGAGTGAGGATGAATTAACTGCGGTGGCAGGTGTTTGAGCCTCGTCCTGATGATGACAAAGATGATTCTGGCCCAGTGGGAGTGAGATTTTTGGAGAGAATGGATCCTTGCCTTCTGGCAGATCCACATGTGGTGTCAGTTTGGATGGTGAAGAGGTTGGGGAATGTTGGGTTGGTGAAAGTGACCTGAAGTGGAATTTTGTTGATTTTTTGCATTTCTGCTGTCCAGAGGGAGTGTGCGCTCCGCACCACATGACTGGGGACAAGAACTGTGACTTGCTTTCCTCTCCGGAGTAGGGCACCGTTGAAAGGAGTGATACAATGGATTCGGAAAGTATTCAGCCCCCTTGACTTTTTCCACATTTTGTTACGTTACAGCCTTATTCTAGAATGGATTAAATATTTTTTTCCCTCATCAATCTACACACAATACCCTATAATGACAAGACAAAAACAGATTTTTTTTAAATGTTAGAAAATGTATTTTAAAAAAAAGTAAATATTACATTTACATAAGTTTTCAAATCAAATTTTATTTGTCACATGCGCAGAATACAACAGGTGTAGACCTTACTGTGAAATGCTTACTTACAAGCCCTGAACCAAAAATGGAGTTCAAGAAATAGAGTTAAGAAAATATTTACGAAATAAACTAAAGTAAAAAGTAACAATAAAATTCATAACAATAATGAGGCCAAATACAGGGGGTACTGGTACTGACTCAATGTGCGGGGGTACAGGTTAGTCGAGGGAGTTTGTACATGTAAGTTTGGGTAAAGCAACTATGCACAGATAATAAACAGCGAGTAGCAGCAGTGTGTAAAAACAAGTGGTGGGGGGGGGGGGGGGGGGGGTCAATAAAATAGGCAGTTTTATAGCTTGGGTGTAGAAAGTGTTAAGGAGCCTTTTGGACCTCGACTTGGCGCTACGGTACCGCTTGTAATGCAGTAGCAGAGAGAACAGTCTATGACATGGGTGACTGGAGTCTTAGATAATTTTATGGGCCTTCCTCTGACACCACCTAGTATATTGAGGTCCTGGATGGCAGGAAGCTTGGCCCCAGTGATGTATTGGGCCATACGCACTACCCTCTGTAGCGCCTTACGGTCGGATGCCGAGCAGTTGCCATACCAGTCGGTGATGCAACGGGTCACGATGCTCTCGATGATGCAGCTGTAGAACTTTTTCAGGATCTGGGGACCCAGATTTTCAGACCCTTTACTCAGTACTTTTTTGAAGCACCTTTGGCAGCGATTAGAGCCTCAAGTCTAATTGGGTATGATGCTACAAGCTTGGTACGCCTGTATTTTGGGAATTTCTCCCATTCTTCTCTGCAAATCCGCTCAAGCTCTGTCAGGTTGGATGGGGAGCGTCGCTGCACAGCTATTTTCAGGTCTCTCCAGAGATGTTAGATTGGGTTCAAGTCCAGGCTCTGGCTGGGCCAATCAAGGACATTCAGAGACTTGTCCCGAAACCACTTCTACGTTGTCTTGGCTGTGTGCTTAGGGGTCGTTGTACTGTTGGAAGGTGAACCTTCGCCCCAGTCTGAGGTCCTGAGCACTCTGGAGCAGGTTTTCATAATGGAGCTCTCTGTACTTTGCTCCGTTCATCTTTCCCTCAATCTTGACTAGTCTCCCAGTCCCTGCTGCTGAAAAACATCCCCATAGCATGTTGGCCAGGTGATGAGCGGTGCCTGGTTTCCTCCAAACGTGGTGCTTGGCATTCAGGCCAAAGAGTTCAATCTTGGTTTCATCAGACCAGGGAATCTTGTTTCTCATGGTTCGAGGGTTCTTTATGTGCCTTTTGGCAAACTCCAAGCGGGCTGTCATGTGCCTTTTACTGAGGAGTGGCTTCCGTCTGGCCACTCTACCATAAAGTCCTGAAGGATCTCCCATTTCCACAAACAAACTCTAGAGCTCTGTCAGAGTGAGCATCGGGTTCTTGGTCACCTCCCTGACCAAGGCCCTTCTCCCCCAATTGCTCAGTTTGGCCAGGCGGCCGGCTCTAGGTAGAGTCTCGGTGGTTCCAAACTTCTTCCATTTAGGAGGCCACTGAGTTCTTGGGTATCTTCAATGGTGCAGACATTTTTTGGTTTCCTTTCCCCAGATCTGTGCCTCGACACAATCCTGTCTCAGAGCTCTACTGACAATTCCTTCTACCTCATGGCTTGGTTTTTGCTATGATATACACTATGGGACCATATAAAGACAGGTGTGTGCCTTTCCAAATCATGTCCAATCAATTGAATTTACAACAAGTCGACTCCAAAGTTGTAGAATCATCTCAAGGATGATCAATGTAAACAGGATGCACCTGAGCTCAATTTCGAGTCTCATAGCAAAGGGTCTGAATACTTATGTAAATAAGGTATTTCAGTTTTTGCACCATTTAAAAAATATCTATTTTAGAATAAGGCAGTAATGTAACAATAAGTGGAAAAGGTGAAGAGGTCTAAATACTTTCCGAAAACTGTAACTGGAGTGGCGTTAAGTGTTGAGGGGGATCAACTGAAGTTAAATATGCACGGTGTCTGTGACGCCCGCTATCTGGTGCGTGGAGAAACAGGAGTGCGCATGCCCATTATGACTTCCCCAATGCTAAGCTAACCAGTTAGCATCTAATACGCGACACAAGAAGCAACTCAGTCAGTGCTGATTAGTTTCTATGGAGTGAAGATGGCTCCTTTTCCCGACGAGGTGGATGTTTTCACTGGCCCACACTGGCGAATGAAACAGTTGGTGGGACTTTACTGTGAGAAGGTCTGTATAAAGAAATATGAATTTGCCCAAATAACGTACGCTATGTAGCTAGCATGCTGCCTGACATTTGCTACGCAGTGGCTAGCTAGCTAGTCTGAGAAATGGGTGTTGTGTTTTTGGCATAGTTTTTATGTCCGTCGCTGGCTAACTAGCTAACGTTATTTGGGAAATGTCTCAACTAGCATGTTAGCAGGCTAGCAACTTTAATGACATGATACTTTAGCCAACTTGGATAGCAAACAGTTCTAGCTAGTTAGTTACATGGATTAACTAGTCAGAAGTTTGCGAGTCACGTTGTTGTTATGCAACACGTTGTGCTAGCAGGGTTGGAGATTACCTTCTAGTGTAATCTGTTACAGTTGGCTACCAACTTTAGTTACCTGTCCAAAATTGTAACCAGTAACGTCATTTTTGGAATACCCAAACTCAGTAATTTAATATGATTTACTTTCCCCGTAAGAGGCATTAGAAGAAGACTAAAATGATCAATCAAACGCATTTAGTCTGGACTGTGGTGAGACTCGCTCAGGTGGAACAAACATATATTTGCGCTTTTTTTCAATGGTGAATTGAATGTCAACATAAAGGTGTCATAATGTATTTTTTTCTCACACATCCTTTCTGGATTTAAAAAAATAATCTATTAAGTACTTATTTCGTTTTTCAAAGTATCTAATTTGATTACAGTATTTTTGTTGCTAATGTAACTGATTATAGTTCGTTTGTTTGTGATTACATGTTACTCCCAGTGATGTATAAAAACCCTGGATTGTTGATTCTAAGTGTTGGCAAGTGATAGGCTTTGACGCCACCGTCGGCCATATTGGCACTCCCCAGAAGGAGCAGTCCATAGGAATGAATGGAATTCTACAGTATTTCAATTAAATGTTTCAAGGGTGAAATTACATGTATTTTGTTTATAGTGGGTACAGTAACATACATTTCCAAAAATGTTTACTTTAGGGAAAATGTTTGGATATATTTTCTCATATTTAGCTCACATAATGATTTATTTAGTATTTATTAAAAACTATGCATCTGTAATAGAATACATGTGACAACAACTGTAGACGTTAATAAATGCACTTCTATAGCTTTATAAAAAATTACACCGGTGGGGGTGTGCCAAAATGGAGGTGTGGTGCTTCAAAACAGTGCCCCCTGTTAGTCATCTAGTGTATATAGCAATTAGCGTATATAACAACCCTGCTAGCCAGTTACTACGCAGTACAGTGGCTAACTATATTTTCCCCCAAGCTTTTACCTAATGTCACATAACTTGGCATGAGCAAAACACTTTGAAATTGGTGAGCAACGATCCTTCCTCACAACCTTTCCTCCATTTATGAGGCTTGTTTTGGCCCAAGTTCCTCTCATACAGGCATGTCCACAATTATGTTGCTTATGTGTTCAGGTCTGCAAGATGCATTTATTGTAGTTTACACACACACACATACACACACACACACACAATCACACACAAGGGTGGTAGGTTGCCTAGTGGTTAGAATGTTGGGCAGTAACCGAAAGGTCACTAGTTCGAATCCCTGAGACAAGGTAAAAATCTCTCACTGTACCCTTGAGCAAGGCACTTAAATCTAATTGCTCCAGGGTCGCCGTTGATAATGGCAGACCCTGGCCGAAGGTGTCTCAAGGAGAGTTGGGATATGCAAAAAAAAAAACATCCAATTCACACACGAGCATTTATACACACTTGTATATATATTAAATAGGACAAATATAAGCACCCACTAAATTATTATTACAGTACACACATACACACACTTTGTTAATTAGCAACACACAGCTTTATACTTTTGTTATCTGAGTAACTTTGACATGTTATTTCTCTCCATTCTACCACAGCTGTCACAGACCAACTTTTCCAACAACAATGACTTCCGCTCATTTCTTCAGTCGCTGTGTGCTACCTTCAAGGAGTTCAAGATGCATGAACAGATTGAGAATGAGTACATCATCGGCCTGTTGCAGCAGCGCAGCTGCAATGTATATAATGTACACTCCGACAACAAGCTCTCAGAGATGTTGTCCCTGTTTGAGAAAGGGCTGAGAAGCGTTAAGGTGACTCCACTAATGATATCAGCAGAAGCACTGCCAGTAACATAATGACATTTATGAAAAAGGCTCTCAAATAATCCCTGTTGCCCTTGAGGCTTTGTGTTGTGTACCACTGAGTTGTGCTTTTTATGAAATGGTAGACTATCACTGTAGTGATTCAGCCTACAGACAGGCATGTAATATTACTACTCAAATCAAATGTATTTATAAAGCCCTTCTTACATCAGCTGATATCTCAAAGTGCTGTACAGAAACCCAGCCTAAAACCCCAAACAGCAAGCAATGCAGGTGTAGAAGCATGGTGGCTAGGAAAAACTCCCTAGGAAGAAACCTAGAGGAACCAGGCTATGAGGGGTGGCCAGTCCTCTTCTGCCTGTGCTGGGTGGAAATTATAACAGAACATGGCCAAGATGTTCAAATGTTCATAGATGACCAGCAGGGTCAAATAATAATAATCACAGTAGTTGTCGAGGGTGCAACAGGTCAGCACCTCAGGAGTAAATCTCAGTTGGCTTTTCATAGCCGATCATTGAGAGTATCTCTACCGCTCCTGCTGTCTCTAGAGAGTTGAAAACAGCAGGTCTGGGACAGGTAGCACGTCCAGTGAACAGGTCACGGTTCCATAGCCACAGGCAGAACAGTTTAAACTGGAGCAGCAGCACGGCCAGGTGGACTGGGGACAGCAAGGTAGTCCTGAGGCATGGTCCTAGGGCTCAGGTCCTCCGAGAGAAAGAAAGAATTAGAGAGAGCATACTTAAATTCACACAGGACACCGGATAAGTCAGGAGAAATACTCCAGATATAACAGACTGACCTTAGCCCCCCGACACATAAACTACTGCAGCATAAATACTGGAGGCTGAGACAGGAGGGGTCAGGAGACACTGTCCGACGATACCCCCGGACAGGGCCAAACAGGCAGGGTATAACCCCACCCACTTTGCCAAAGCACTGCCCCCACACCACTAGAGGGATATCTTCAACCACCAACTTACCATCCTGACAAGGCCGAGTATAGCCCACAAAGATCTCCGCCACGGCACAACCCAAGGGGGCGTGCCAACCCAGACAGGAAGATCACGTCAGTGACTCAACCCACTCAAGTGACGCACCCCTCCTAGGGACGGCATGGAAGAGCACCAGTAAGCCAGTGACTCAGCCCCTGTAATAGGGTTAGAGGCAGAGAATCCCTGTGGAGAGAGGGGAACCGGCCAGGCAGAGACGGCAAGGGCGGTTCGTTGCTTCAGTGCCTTTCCGTTCACCTTCACACCCCTGGGCCAGACTACACTCAATCATAGGACCTACTGAAGAGATGAGTCTTTAATAAAGACTTAAATGTTGAGACCGAGTCTGTGTCTCTCACATGGGTAGGCAGACCATTCCATAAAAATGGAGCTCTATAGGAGAAAGCCCTGCCTCCAGCTGTTTGCTTAGAAATTCTAGGGACAATAAGGAGGCCTGCGTCTTGTGACCGTTGCGTACGTGTAGGTATGTACGGCAGGACCAAATCGGAAAGATGGGTAGGAGCAGGCCCATGTACTACAATGACAACAGTCTGGTTAAGGAAGGTCTTGGTTTCCTGTTAACTTTTTAAACACTTTTACTTTAGTGAAACTGACGTTTCTAAACGCAACACACAATTGAACAATATGCCTCAATTCAGAAAATAGAAATGGTTATCAATTTTATGGTAGATACATGCATTTTGAACAGAAATAAAATAATTGAGAGGTCTTTTGTGTTCTTGGCATTATGTTGCTTGTATACAATTATGATATATATGTTTGATGTTTAGGAGGTACTTTATTTTGTAGCTTGTAGAGAGCACCAAGCAGAACATGCATTAAATGGGCTTGTGGACATTGTTTATAGACAGAAAAATGTTTTTAGAGAGGTAGCCTAATCCAAAAGCTCTTGGTTCCATTTGGATAATGGCGCAGAATTGTTCCTGTGACCTGCATTTCTTTTGCTCAAGATTGCAGGAAATGGCAGTTGCAGGTGTTCCTCAGCAGCACCACCTTGTTAAAATATCCTGGGGAGAACCCGAGTCTGTCCCAGTCCCAGTTTGCTAAAAAAACAAAGGAAAATTCCACTGTTTGGGCAGAATTTTTCAATCTGGACTTAGTCTTCAACTAGGAGAGGAAAGAATGTTTTAATTAAACCTCATAAACAAGACTTTGTTACATTTTTTGTAAATGCTATTAGAATGCTTTTTGGTTTAGAGACTACAGATTTGTTGATGAAATGCATGAAGTGGAGGAAAACATTGCTCAGTTAAATCGAGGGTATTTGAAGTTTAGCCTCAAACATGTTTATTTTCTTATCCTACAAGGGAAAGTTTTTGAGTGTTTTACTGGTCTGACTCTTGTATGTTTGACAGTATTGATTTGGCAGAAGCGGAGGATTGCTGGCAATCTTAAGGGGAGTGAATGACAGGCAGTTGTTTGTGTGTGATGTTTGATATATTTGCAGAGTGAGAATGAGCAGCTCAACTATGCCCAGCAGCTGAAGGAAAGACTTGAGGCATTCACACAGGACTTCTTACCCCATATGAAGGAGGAGGAAGAGGTATGATTTAATAATCTACAAGTAATAATTCATTGTAGGGTATTCTGATGTAGGACTTTCTGTGTACAGTATTAATACATGTTTGTTACACTACCGTTCAAAAGTTTGGGGTCACTTAGAAATGTCTTTGTTTTTGAAAGAAAAGGACATTTTTTGTCCATTAAAATAACATCAACTTGATCAGAAATACAGTGTTGACATTGTTAATGTTGTAAATGACTATTGTAGCTGGAAACGGCAGATTATTTATGGAATATCTACATAGGCGTACAGAGGCCCATTATCAGCAACCATCACTCCTGTGTTCCAATGGCACGTTGTGTTAGCTAATCCAAGTTGATCATTTTAAAAGGCTAATTGATCATTAGAAAACCCTTTTGCAATTATGTTAGCTCAGCTGAAAACTGTTGTCCTGATTTAAAGCAGCAATAAAACTGGCCTTCTTTAGACTACTTGAGTATCTGGAACATCAGCATATGAGTGTAAACTGAGTGTAAAACATGAACATTGTGGATGTTGTTTCAAAGCCTAACACAACAAAATGGACAGCGCTTTCTAAGGTGATGATTCATTCAAGACAACCATAAGCATATTAGAGTTTGTGTAGGCTTTTGAGCCCAAGCCTGAAAAAAAAACTGAGTTAAAGTTATGATATGGCCGTTATACAATACATAACCTACCGCCTATTACGCATTGCATAGAAACATAAATCAGAAAAGATGTCTTTGGCACATAATTGGTCTAGCCTATACTACAAAATTAAACAAATCTGTGGACTGGATTATTATGCATACTGGATGGACTGGTTACCTTATGCTATGCTCCCAAATCTCTGTCCACGATTCAGGTAGAGAACGTATAGCCCTAGGCAATGCTGTTGGTTCTTTGATTGTGCAGGGTGACTTAAAGTTAGCCTACAATTATAGTGAATTAGATTTTTGAATAGCCTAGTAATAGGACTTTTTATAATTAATCGGGTGACACATTACCGTTAGCTATGCAGAATCTCACCACCGTGCGTTTCCATCTCCGCGCTCTCCTTTATTCCTTTCTTGAGCTCGCAGAGGGGCTGTCAAGAGTTTAGTGAAATATGTTTTGTTGCGAAAACATTTTACTATTGATATTCCCGAACAGATTTCACTTGGTTTCCTAAATTAAGCACTGGGTAGCTGCAGGAACAGGGTTGGAGAGCCCATGGCATACAGAGTTTGGGTGGAATATTACCTGTCAGGGCCTCCCGAGTGGCGCAGCTGTGTACAGCACTGCATCGCAGTGCTAGAGGCGTCACTACAGACCCGGGTTTGATCCTGGGCTTTGTCACAACCGGCTGTGATCGGGAGTCCCATAGGGCGGTGCACAAACAGTGGTTGACGTGTGGAGTGAAATGTGTTCTTAACAGGGCTGTCCCCGACGAAACAAAATCTTGGTCGACCGAGAGTCATCCTGTGTTTTAGACCAATCGATTGGTTGAAATGTATTTTTTCATATATAGACACACCCTATGTGTTTGAATAAAATCACCTACATATGCACTGAGCTTGTCTGGTGCTTTAAGCACACTGTTTGGTTAGATAATTAAGACACACAAAGTTAAACGGGAGCTCAATCACACTGTGTTAAAAAAAATGACAGCGAGTGCCTGTGTGACTCTTCCCTACTGCAGCGAAAAGGCACCACGTCACAGCAAGTGTTTATTGTGCTGGCTGTGCTGAAGCTGCAACATCACTTCAGCCATTTAGTTTTTTACTTGTTTCTGACTGAAAAGTTCTGTTACTGAAATCCCTAATTTCCCTATTCCCTCAACCCTAGCTTTCTTTACGTGAAACATGTATTCATCGCACGCATGTGACCAATAGGGCCTGACCTATAGCCTATCATAATCGCATCAATAAATTGGTTATAACAAACTCCGAACACTGTAATGTCTACAGCAAAGTGGATGTGGAGGATGTGAAAAATAAACTCCAAACTGATGTTTACTGGTTGCTCAGGAGGGAAAGGGAATGTCAGATTTGTGGAAGACATTTGACTTAGTGAGTATTATGTGACAAACAGGTGCTGTTAGATTACAATATTATTTCTCTGCCTGTTTGGAACAGTGTAAACAACACTAAATACATTCTAAGTAATACGAGTGCAAGCTTTCTAAAATCATCAATAGCTTATAGTCGCGTCATGCAGGCCATATATGTTTTGATTTCTAAGACATTCTAAGGTTTGTATCATTCCCAACTAAAGTTGCCAAATAACTCTAAATGATCACTTTTACACTCCGCATGGCCACTTCACTCGCTCCGGAATGGGAAAAAATATAATTTCTATTTTATTCAGCTAAGTTCAATTATATACTTCTTATTATAAAATCATATAAAATAATGGCATGGGATTTATAAGCATATCTTGTCAGCTAAATGAACAAGCTTATGGCATGGATCATAGCCAGAAAACATACAGTAGGCCAACTCATTCTGTTCTTCTGAAATACATTTTCTTCATATCATAATTTTTCTTTAGACCTGACTAAAATATGGTGTATATTATACTGAACAAAAACTTAAACGCAACATAAGCTGGTCCCATCTTTCATGAGCCTTGTTTTTTTTTTCTTGTACGCACATGAAGCTTATGTCTCTCAAATGTTTGCCACATATTTGTTAAGATAATCCATCCACCTGACAGGTGTGGCATATCAAGAAGCTTATTAAACAGCATGATCATTACAGAGGTGCACCTTGTGCTAGGGACAAAATGTGCGGTTTTGTCACACAACACAATGCCACGGGTGTCTCAAGTTTTGAGGGAGTATGCAATTGGCATTCCGACTGCAGGAATGTCTACCAGAGCTGTTGCCAGAGAATTAAATGTTCAATTCTCTACCATAAGCCGCCACGAACATTGTTTTAGAGAATTTGGCAATACGTCTAACTGACCTCCAAACCTCGGACGATGTGTAACCATGCCAGTCCAAGACCTTCACATCTGGCTTATGATGAAACTGTGGGTTTGCACAACTGAATAATTTATGCACAAACTGTCAAACTGTCTCAGGTGAGCTCATTTGCGTGCTTGTCGTCCTCACCAAGGTTTTAACCTGACTGCAGTTCGGTGTCATAACTGACTTAATGTGGGCAAGTGCTCACCTTGGATGGCCACTGGCACGCTGGAGAAGTGTGCTCTTCACGGATTAATCCCGGTTTCAACTGCACCGGGCAGATGGCAGTGGCATTGTGTGGGCGAGTGGTTTGCTGGTGTCAATGTTGTGAACAGAGTGCCTCATGGTGGGGTTATGGTATGGGCAGACATAAGCTACGGACAATGAACACAATTGCATTTTATCAATGGCATTTTGAATGTACTGTGATGAGATCCTGAGGCCCATTGTCATGCCATTCATCCTCCGCCATCACCTCATGTTTCAGCATGATAATGCTCGGCCCCTTGTCGCAAGGATCTGTACACAATTCTTGGAATCTGAAAATGTCCCAGTTCTTTCATGGCCTGCATACTCACCAGGCATGTCACCCATTGAGCATGTTTGGGATGCTCTGGATCAGTGTGTACGACAGTGTGTTTCAGGTCCCGCCAATATCCAGCAATTTTGCACAGCCATTGAAGTGGAGTGGGACAACATTCCACAGGCCACTATCAACAGCCTGATCAACTCTATGCGAAGGACATGTCACCTGCATGAGGCAAATTGTAGTCACACCAGATACTGACTGGTTTTCTGATCCATGCCTGTACCTTTTTCTTTAAGGTATCTTTGACCAACCGATGATTAAGGCCTAAATTGTCTTTCAATTGACTGGTTTTCTTTTTATATGAACTGTAACTCAGTAAAATAGTTTTTTTGTTACATATTGTGTTTATTTTTGTCCAGTGTAAATTGATTAGACTTTTTTATAGATTTTCCAAAGGCACGCATCAGCGGCTTGTATGCAGCTTGTATTCGTGGAGGCCTGGAGATGTGAAACGTGTTTGTTAATTAACAGTAAATTACTGTGAAACCGGTAGTTCATTTGCATGGCAATAACTGTCTGAAGAAATGTTTATGCCCGCCACAGCCCTACCAGCAAGTATGACATGTTCAGAACTGTGGGTCTTTCTGTATTTTCTATAGTAATGCATTGCTTTGTCTGTGTTTGTGTGTAATGTAAATGAATGTGTATATCCAGGTGTTCCAGCCCATGTTGATGCAGTACTTCACTTATGAGGAGCTGAAAGATATCAAAAAGCAGGTGATAGCGCAGCACAGTAGCCAGCAGCAATGGGACTGTGCAGCAGAGGTGCTGAAGGGGCTCAGTCTGTGGAGCCAGGCAGAGGAGCTGCACAAGGCCTTCAAGTATGCTGACCATGAGAAGACTGATGATGGTGAGTCAGACAGACCCCTTCATTATCTTTCTTAGATAGGGTAGATATCACCAAGATGTGTACCGTAAATTCCGGACTATAAGCCGCAACTTTTTTCCCAGGCTTTGAACCTCGTGGCTTAAACAATGACGCGGCTAATATATGGATTTTTCCCGCTTTCAATTTTTTTTTTCTTAAAAAAACACATTCTGTGACGTGCTCAGTTTTTTGCCGGCATTAAGCTTTCATTAGACCAATGAAATTGCCGAACGGGTTAAGGTCAAACAACTTTTTTGTTTACTGTTTAGATTAAATCGAGCGCTCTCAAACTTCCCATCATTCTGATTACGGTAGTCATTTTGTCACCCTCATGGCAAAGACACGGAGAAATGCATATGATGCAGCTTTCAAATTGAAGGCGATTGATCTGGCTGTTGGAAAGGGAAATAGAGCTGCTGCACGGGAGCTTGGTCTTAATGAGTCGATGATAAGACGTTGGAAACAGCAGCATGAGGAATTGACTCAGTGCAAAAAAGACAACTAAAGCTTACTGCTAATTTTTTGTTACAAGCCGTGTTTCGTTAAAGCCTGTGTAAAGTTCATTTGTTTCAATGTACCGGTAGGCACCTGCGGCTTATAGACATGTGCGGCTTATTTATGTTCAAAATAAAATACATTTAATTCAGTGGGTATGGCTTATATTCAGGTGCGCTTAATAGTACCGTAATGTCCGAACTATGTTTCCCTACACAATCCTTTTACCTAATATCTTTCAAGAACACACATTCCAACTTCCTCATAACTATGCTGAATTGGAGGATGTGGTCAGTACTTGTTTAGGAAATTAATACTGACCACAAATTTCCCATAACCAAATGTTCCTTTGAGGCGTGGCTCTAACCCTTACCAAAAACATTTTTACAGACAGCAGAATCACAATGCTGCTGCTTCATTTCCCACTGTAAAAGTTTGCTGCGGTCTAACAATGATTCTTGGATGTCTAGATTTACCTTAAACTGTAGAGAAGCATGTCACTTCTAAACTCTTTATAAGAACTGTACTTGACTTTAGTATGAACACTATAAAACTCTGCTTATTATCATTCCTCAGAATTGGAGAAAGAGCTGTGCTCCA
This sequence comes from Salmo trutta, assembly GCF_901001165.1. Taxonomy (NCBI): domain Eukaryota; kingdom Metazoa; phylum Chordata; class Actinopteri; order Salmoniformes; family Salmonidae; genus Salmo; species Salmo trutta. Next base: position 27,585,369 of record NC_042978.1, on the reverse strand, counting down.
CCCACATCTCCCAGCTGCCCACAGAGATCCTGCTGTGTCTGTTCCGCTATCTGGGCCCTGAGGACCTGTGTCACTGTGGCCAGGTGTGCTCTGCCTGGTCTGACCTGGCCAAGACCGGCTCTCTGTGGAGGCACCTCTACCCTGTACGCTGGGCCAGAGGTACAAAGATCAACCTTTTTTATACTTTTATCACAGCCAATGGGGAAGCAGTCAACACTGGAAAAACTGCCATACCAATACAATCCTTTGACACTTGCCTTTCTCATTAAGAAAACAGTTGCTGAGTTTGTATTTTGAGTGTCTGCCTTCTGTGTCTGTTTCCCAGGGGATTACTATCGCGGTCCCCCAGATGATGTGAACCAGGAGCCGGATGAGGAGTGGGTGAAAAGTCTGCAGGATGAGGGCAAGGCCTACCAGGAGTGGGATGAGGATGCAGATGTGGATGAGTCTGGTGAGTTACCAGTCAGTCTAATGTATTTGTCAGGAGTACATCTGATATGATGATTGAAGTGCCACAGATGTTTACAGATTTGGGTGAACTGTTTGGATACGGCATCCAGAAAATGGCCCTCTTTTCTATCCACATTCTCCCTTGTCTAGATGCATCTTGTGAAGACTCCTTGGCTATAAGTGCTGCTCAGAGGGAGAAGAAGCTACTGAATGGAATGATCCAGAACCTTCTGCCAGCTGTGGGTTTCTCTGTCAGGTCCATCGTTCTGGCCTACAGCTCTACGGTCTCCAGTAAGATGGTATGGACCAGGAATATTCATGATCATATGCCTAGAACATCAATAAAGCAGAGCCTGCTAATACAAATCTTCCACTACTCTAACTAATGAGAAACACTGGTGTGTGCATATGAATGAAGGATGTTTGAGACTGAATAGATTATACATGGCGGAGTGTAGGTTAATGATCTGTATGTCTGCTGCAGGTGCGTCAGATCCTCAGTCTCTGTCCTAATCTCACCCACCTGGACCTCACTCAGACTGATGTCACAGACTCCGCCTTTGACAGGTATGTCATCCGTGCCACACCAATTAGGATGAACGCTACATGGTGTAATGTACTATTAAAATAATTTTGTCTGTCTTTTCTAATTAGTTTTTTTTCTCTTCTGTCTGTCAGTTGGTCATCTCTGTGGGCATGTCTCTCTCTGGAGCACCTGGACCTTTCAGGCTGTGAGAAGCTCACTGACCGCACACTGAAGAAGCTGTCCCTGGGTCTTGGGGACCTGGCATCTCCCACCTGCTCTGAGAAACGCTCTGACCGACGAGCCAAGCTTCTGAAGAGCCCTCCTTCTCCCATCAGTCTGCTGGACAAGCGCAGCCTCCGTCCGACTGGGCACAGCCGGCAGGTCCTGATCTTCAAACAGTGGCCAGGGAGACTGGGCAGTGCCCCCTGCAGTCCCACCAGGGTCTGGGTCCTGGACGCCTCGGAGCTGGCTGACATCGAGGACGCTGCGGAGTGGAACCGTCGCAGGGGAGTGTCTACCCCTGAGGTGCGGGGCTTTGTGGAGACTCAGCCAGGGGGGTTGTCGTGTTGCTGTAGGAGGAGGGGGGGCTTCAGGACTGGCTTTAGCACCTCGTACTGGCAGCAGCAGTATGGGCTTGGGGAGGCCGGCTGTGGCCATTCAACCTGCTGCACTGGTGAGACAGCCCTGAGGACTTTAGGAGGGCTGCAGTATGAGTCTTACACCACCAGGGGCAGTGCAGGGGCAGAGTTTCGGACTAAATGCTCCTCTGGGGGCCAGTTGTGCCTGGAGTGTGACATCAGAACTGATCAGTCAGACGGTCGGCGCTCACTAAGGTTCCTCAGCCTGTCTGGATGCTATCAGGTCACAGACCTGGGCTTGAGGTAAACTGCTTATGACTCCTCCGTATTATGTATTCCACCTATGTAAACATTGCTTTAACCTACAGTTGTACGTGTGTTTATAGATTGAGTAGGGAATGAGTGTGTATTATGGACATTAAATATATGCGTGTGTTTCAGGGCACTGTCTCAGCGTGGAGGGCTTCCTCTCCTGGAGCATCTGAACCTGTCTGGATGTCTCCTCATCACTGAGGTGGGGCTACAGGAGCTGGTGTCAGCCTGTCCTGCCCTCAATGATGAACACTTCTACTACTGCGACAACATCAACGGTAATGTACACACATCACTCATTAGTTTACAATATTAGGGGAAAATAACCTCTCATAAAACAGAACTAAGTGATGCAATGTTATACACTTGAATGTTGCACAAATGTGTAGGAAGAGCATTATGTATCATATGGTGTATGAATGTTATGATGAATGAGTGTTGAATGTTCCGAACCTCACCTGTACAGCTCGTTTCCCAGTGTAAGTTCCTTTATGTAACAGCCCTGCTGATCTTATGAGGTGGAAGGTAAGTGGGCTTTAAGGTAGTCTGAGAAACGCATTCAGTGTACACTACCACAACTTAATGCTTAACGCCATAGTATTAGTGTAAACCGTTTAACATTGTTTCTGAACCAAGAGTGTGGACAGAAGTCCAACTTGGCAATAGGTATATGTCCACATTACTGGGGACTCACACTAGGCGAGATAAATCACCGACCTAGCTACCAGTCATTTTCTATGAAATAAGGAGACTCCACATCGCGCATTGGTGAACAACTGATGTTATGTTTGCTGTTTGAAGGATACACATACCCACCAGGGTAGACATCAACGGCTTGATCGCTGATTATCTTGGCAAGTGTGAGACCCCTCTTAAGGACAGCAGTAAATGGCCCAACTGTTCTGTTTCTCTGCAGGTCCTCACGCTGACACGGCCAGCGGCTGCCAGAACCTGCAGTGTGGCTTCAGGGTGTGCTGCCGCTCTGGAGAGTGACCTTTGACCCAGCTCCACGACCCCCGGTTCCTCATCTGCACTTTAATCACCTGGGAATAAACCCATCTCTATACTTTGACTTAAAATAGTTTGTAAATAAACTCATGACATTTCCATCTGTTTTTAGGAAGTACTCCTTTAGAAAAATATGGGCGTTGGATGTATGAAGTATCCGCAAATGTAAATTCTAGTTCCTTATTTTGAGAGAGCTTTTCATTTTCATTTGAAAAAAGCTGATGTTATACGTGAGCACCAAGTACTTGTAGTTTCTGACTAGGTCCACCACCTCTGCTCCTACTTCCTTGTTTTAGATCTCTGATTGCTGTAAGTCTATATTGGTTGATTTATTGAAGTTAGAAACATCAGAATTCAATGTTGGGAGTGGTGATTCACACGGTGGCAGATGGTGTGTAACGTCAGTGACTTAAGAATCTGAGGGTACTGCACAGTCCTGGAGAACACTGATCATGTCACTTCTAGAGATGATGACAGGTGACCAGATCACTGTTAGAATTGCCTCAGATGAGGGCAGGCATTTCAGGTATAGAGTTGTGGTATTGTCTGCAGGTAATACCCTTATTCCAAATGTTGATTTCAACCTCTCAAATGACATTCATAATGCTTCTCATCTTTCTCCTTTGTGGCTAGAAACATTGGATTGGTGTGATAATATTTTCCCTTTGTCATTGTGTAATGAATCAATGGTAAGGGCACTGAAATTCACATAAGCTCTCCCAGGGCAGAGGGTTACTTCACAAAATGATCTCCTAGACATACAGTAGATTTGAGAAATAGCAACTACTCTGAGATCCACTGTGAGTGCTGGTCTTTATACATAGCACAACTTCTGGAGACCCATTATTTGCTTGTTCAAACAATCTGCATGAGAAGTTCTATTGGTTATGTACAATTCAAAAGCAGAACAATAAAAGTATATTGGATTTAAAGTGTGTGAAATACAGTATGTATGTGGTAAAGGATTCAAACAAATGTGGTATTTTGTTTAAAGTTTATGATAAAATCTTATATTATACCGCACATAACAAGACTGAGCGTCAGATTTGGTAGCCACACAAGTTAATTGTGATTTCATAGGAATGGTAAACGAACCCAACTCGGTGTCATCCAGAGCTATCACACTCATATGCAAATAAGACTAAATGACAATACAAAAATCATGGTTACATGCACACAATGTGATTGTGGACAGTCAGATTAATATAAGTTTGATTAAAACGTTTACATGCTTTGCAAGATGAATGATTTTACTAATTCTGTTCACATGGACACAAGTAAAATCAGGCTACCCAAGGCACGCTGATAAATGCAGAAAATCGGCAATCAAAATGAACATTCTACCACAGCGACCATTTTATTTTTGGTAAGTATATTTGATTCTTGAGTTTGGACAAAGTTTGTTTGCGAAAACTCAGACGCATACATTTAGTTCTGAATTTACTTGCGCTAAAAAGGAAGGTGTGGGCTACCAGTGCTGGGACATGCGCAGATCAAATACACCGCTTGAATGCAAGTTAAGGTGTTTACATGTCCTAATCTCAGAAAACCAGGTGTTTTAATCGGTGTATGCTTGCTTTGATTTTGACATTACGCCGATTAAGATGAGCAGAGTTAGGTGTTTAGATGACTATTGCATAATCAGCCTACTGCCATAATCAGTTTAATATTGAATTATTCCTGTGCATGTATATGTACTGTAGTCTAAAAAGGTAGTTGTGCTCTAAACGTTTCTTCATAAACATACAGGTAAACAATATTGTAAAGTGCATTTATAAAAAACAAGCATGTCTATACCTCTGCAATGGAGTTATCGTGTGCGGATGAGTGAGGCCAGGTAAACCCAGACAGACAGGACATTGTTAGGGTAGGCATGGACATGAACTGCCAGGGCAAACTCCACATTGGACGCCTCCACGTTGTGGACTCCTGTACTATAGACTGCCTCAATAATGGGCCGGACCTCTGAGAATGGAAGATGCAGGGGGAATCCTGAAATCTGTTAAAGGAGGAAATAGAGACCATTAGTGAGGCTGTTCCACATCAAGGAAATCCAGTCATGTATCAACCATTTCTTTCCATGGCATGAGCTAACATTCTGGGAGGCTGAAGAACTCCCCCAATTATAACAAATGTCAGTGCCATGACCATCAAAAGGCAATGCTCATAATTTCATCTGAAGAACTGAATGGATGTTTTATGGACCTCTCCATGCCAGGACTACTACGTCATAAGCCATTCCCCTGTCCCTCCCAGCCATAGACTGTCCTCACCCCTGTCCCTCCCAGCCATAGACTGTCCTCATCCCTGTCCCTCCCAGCCATAGACTCCTCTCCCCTGTCCCTCCCAGCCATAGACTGTCCTCATCCCTGTCCCTCCCAGCCATAGACTGTCCTCTCCCCTGTCCCTCCCAGCCATAGACTGTCCTCACCCCTGTCCCTCCCAGCCATAGACTGTCCTCACCCTGTCCCTCCCAGCCATAGACTGTCCTCTCCCCTGTCCCTCCCAGCCATAGACTGTCCTCACCCCTGTCCCTCCCAGCCATAGACTGTCCTCATCCCTGTCCCTCCCAGCCATAGACTGTCCTCTCCCCTGTCCCTCCCAGCCATAGACTGTCCTCACCCCTGTCCCTCCCAGCCATAGACTGTCCTCACCCCTGTCCCTCCCAGCCATAGACTGTCCTCACCCCTATCCCTCCCAGCCATAGACTGTCCTCATCCCTGTCCCTCCCAGCCATAGACTGTCCTCTCCCCTGTCCCTCCCAGCCATAGACTGTCCTCATCCCTGTCCCTCCCAGCCATAGACTCCTCTCCCCTGTCCCTCCCAGCCATAGACTGTCCTCATCCCTGTCCCTCCCAGCCATAGACTGTCCTCACCCCTGTCCCTCCCAGCCATAGACTGTCCTCACCCCTGTCCCTCCCAGCCATAGACTGTCCTCACCCCTGTCCCTCCCAGCCATAGACTGTCCTCACCCTGTCCCTCCCAGCCATAGACTGTCCTCATCCCTGTCCCTCCCAGCCATAGACTGTCCTCACCCCTGTCCCTCCCAGCCATAGACTGTCCTCACCCCTGTCCCTCCCAGCCATAGACTGTCCTCACCCCTGTCCCTCCCAGCCATAGACTGTCCTCACCCCTGTCCCTCCCAGCCATAGACTCCTCTCCCCTGTCCCTCCCAGCCATAGACTGTCCTCACCCTGTCCCTCCCAGCCATAGACTCCTCTCCCCCTGTCCCTCCCAGCCATAGACTCCTCTCCCCTGTCCCTCCCAGCCATAGACTCCTCTCCCCTGTCCCTCCCAGCCATAGACTCCTCTCCCCTGTCCCTCCCAGCCATAGACTGTCCTCATCCCTGTCCCTCCCAGCCATAGACTGTCCTCTCCCCTGTCCCTCCCAGCCATAGACTGTCCTCCCCCTGTCCCTCCCAGCCATAGACTGTCCTCACCCCTGTCCCTCCCAGCCATAGACTGTCCTCACCCCTGTCCCTCCCAGCCATAGACTGTCCTCACCCCTGTCCCTCCCAGCCATAGACTGTCCTCACCCCTGTCCCTCCCAGCCATAGACTGTCCTCACCCCTGTCCCTCCCAGCCATAGACTGTCCTCACCCCTGTCCCTCCCAGCCATAGACTGTCCTCCCGCCTGTCCCTCCCAGCCATAGACTCCTCTCCCCTGTCCCTCCCAGCCATAGACTGTCCTCTCCCCTATCCCTCCCAGCCATAGACTGTCCTCTCCCCTATCCCTCCCAGCCATAGACTGTCCTCTCCCCTGTCCCTCCCAGCCATAGTCTGTCCTCACCCCTGTCCCTCCCAGCCATAGACTGTCCTCACCCCTGTCCCTCCCAGCCATAGACTGTCCTCTCCCCTGTCCCTCCCAGCCATAGACTCCTCTCCCCTGTCCCTCCCAGCTATAGACTGTCCTCTCCCCTGTCCCTCCCAGCCATAGTCTGTCCTCACCCCTGTCCCTCCCAGCCATAGTCTGTCCTCACCCCTGTCCCTCCCAGCCCCAGACTCACCCTGTAGTCCCCTAGTAGACTCTGTAACTCTAGACGGTGCTCGTCGGCCACGTCCCTCCCTCCACTCAGCTCCAGCTTTGGCAGGAAGTGGCGCAAGGTGGAGGTGCAGTAGCGATTCCAGCGGGTCGGGTGTCGGGGCCGCCATTCCATGATCTTCTCTTTTAGAATCTTCTCAACCCTACAGGTAAGGGAGATGTTAAGAGAAGTGGAGGTGTTAACCTATGCATATAGAGTGCCTTCGGGAAGTATTCGGACCCCTACATTTTGTTAGGTTATTCGAAAATGTATTATTGTTTTTTCCCCCTCATCAATCCACACACAATACCCAATAATGACAATGCAAAAACAGATTTTAGAAATTTTTGCTAATTTATTAAAAATAAAAACTGAAATATCACATTTACAAAAGTATTCAGACCCTTTACTCAGTACTTTGATGAAGCACTTTTGGCAGCAATTATAGCCTAGTCTTCTTGGGTGTGACCCTACAAGCTTGGCACACCTGTATTTGGGGAGTTCCTCCCATTATTCTCTGCAGATCATCTCAAGCTCTGTCAGGTTGGATGGGGAGCGGTGCTGCACAGCAATTTTCAGGTTTCTCCAGAGATGTTAGATCGGGTTCAAGTCCGAGCTCTGGCTGGGCCACTCAAGGACATTCATAGACTTGTCTCAAAGCCACTTGGCTGTGTGCTTAGGGTCGTTGTCCTGTTGAAAGGTGAACCTTCGGCCCAGTCTGAGGTCCTGAGCACTCCGGAGCAGGTTTTCATCTCTCTGTACTTTGCTCCATTCATCTTTCCCTCAATCCTGACTAGTCTCCCAGTCCCTGCCGCTGCAAACCATCCCCACAGTATGATGCTGCCACCACCACGCTTCACCGTAGGGATGGTGCCAGGTTTCATCCAGATGTGACACTTGGCATTCAGGCCAAAGAGTTGAATCTTGGTTCTCATGGTCTGAGAGTCTTTAGGTGCCTTTTGGCAAACTCCAAGCGGGTTGTCATGTGCCTTTTACTGAGGAGTGTCTTCAGTCTGGCCCCTCTACCATAAAGGCCTGATTGGTGGAGTGCTGCAGAGATGGTTGTCCTTCTGGAAAGTTCTCCCATCTCCATAGAGGAACTCTAGAGCTCCCTGACCAAGGCCCTTCTCTCCTGATTGCTCAGTTTGGCAGGGCGGCCAGCTCTAGGAAGAGTGTTGGTGGTCCCAAACTTCTTCCATTTAAGAATGATGGAGGCCGCTGTGTTCTTGGGGACCTTCAATGCTGCAGACATTTTTTGATACCCTTCCCCAGATCTGTGCCTCGACGCAATCCTGTTTCGGAGCTCTATGGACAATTCCTTTGACCTCATGGCTTGGTTTTTGCTCTGACATGCACTGTCAACTGTGGGACCTTATATACAGTTGTGGCCAAAAGTTTTGACACAACTGACACAAATATTAATTTTCACAAAGTCTGCTGCCTCAGTTTGTATGATGGCAATTTGCATATACTCCAGAATGTTATGAAGAGTGATCAGATGAATTGCAATTAATTGAAAAGTCCCTCTTTGCCATGCAAAGGAACTGAATCCCCCAAAAACATTTCCACTGCATTTACGCCCTGCCACAAAAGGACCAGCTGACATCATGTCAGTGATTCTCTCGTTAACACAGGTGTGAGTGTTGACAAGGACAAGGCTGGAGATCACTCTGTCATGCTGATTGAGTTCAAATAACAGACTGGAAGCTTCAAAAGGAGGGTGGTGCTTGGAATCATTGTTCTTCCTCTGTCAACCATGGTTACCTGCAAGGAAACAAGTGCCGTCATCATTGCTTTGCACAAAAAGGGCTTCACAGGCAAGGATATTGCTGCCAGTAAGATTGCACCTAAATCAACCATTTATCGGATCATCAAGAACTTAAAGGAGAGCGGTTCAATTGTTGTGAAGAAGGCTTCAGGGCGCCCAAGAAAGTCCAGCAAGCGCCAGGACGTCTCCTAAAGTTGATTCTCAGCTGCGGGATCAGGGCACCACCAGTACAGAGCTTGCTCAGGAATGGCAGCAGGCAGGTGTGAGTGCATCTGCACACACAGTGAGGCGAAGACTTTTGGAGGATGGCCTGGTGTCAAGAAGGACAGCAAAGAAGCCACTTCTCTCCAGGAAAAACATCAGGGACAGACTGATATTCTGAAAAAGGTACAGGGATTGGACTGCTGAGGACTGGGGTAAAGTCATTTTCTCTGATGAATCCCCTTTCCGATTGTTTGGGGCATTGGGAAAAAAGCTTATCCGGAGAAGACAAGGTGAGCGCTACCATCAGTCCTGTGTCATGCCAACAGTAAAGCATTCTGAGACCATTCATGTGTGGGGTTGCTTCTCAGCCAAGGGAGTGGGCTCACTCACAATTTTGCCTAAGAACACAGCCATGAATAAAGGATGGTACCAACACATCCTCCGAGAGCAACTTCTCCCAACCATCCAGGAACAGTTTGGTGATGAACAATGCCTTTTCCAGCATGATGGAGCACCTTGCCATAAGGCAAAAGTGATAACTAAGTGGTTCGGGGAACAAAACATCGATATTTTGGGTCCATGGCCAGGAAACTCCCCAGACCTTAATCCCATTGAGAACTTGTGGTCAATCCTCAAAAGGCAGGTGGACAAACAAAACCCCACAAATTCTGACAAACTCCAAGCATAGATTATGCAAGATTGGGCTGCCATCAGTCAGGATGTGGCCCAGAAGTTAATTGACAACATGCCAGGGGGGATTGCAGAGGTCTTAAAAAAGAAGGGTCAACACTGCAAATGTTGACTCTTTGCATCAACTTCATGTAATTGTCAATAAAAGCCTTTGACACTTATGAAATGCTTGTCATTATACTTCAGTATTCCATAGTAACATCTGACAAAAATATCTAAATACACTGAAGCAGCAAACTTTGTGGAAATTAAGATATTTGTGTCATTCTCAAAACTATTGGCCACGACTGTAGACAGTTGTGTGCCTTTCCAAATCATGTCCAATCAATTGAATTTACCACAAGTGGACTCCAATCAAGTTGTAGAAACATCTCAAGGATGATTAATGGAATCAGGATGCACCTGAGCTCAATTTCAAGTCTCATAGCAAAGGGTCTGAATACTTATGTAAATAAGGTATTTGTTTTTTAATTTTAATACATTTGCAAAAATTTCTAAAAACCTGTTTTTGCTTTGTCATTATGGGGTATTGTGTTGGGATTGCTGAGGAATTGTCTTTATTTAATCTATTTTAGAATGACTTTGGAAAAAGTTAAGGGGTCTGAATACTTTCCGAAGGCACTGTGATGCAGTATGATGTGTTGAATTCTTTCTAGGTTAGATGACTTGCCTGTCCTGCAGCTCTGCAGCCACTGCCTTGTCTGTGCGTTGATACACCAGCTCCTCAGGCTAAACAGAGAAGAGAAGACAGAAGGCACGGGTAAGTAATTGTAGAGGTCAAAGTCCAGAGAGATACTGAGGCTAGGTCTTAAGAGATAAATCATGCATGGTGGCCACTGGTCACACTTGGCCTCACCTGAACACTGGACAGCCCAGGGCTTGGAAAGGCCCTGGAGAAGAACGGTTTCCAGAGTTTGGCTTTGGTGACATCAAAACTCATCCTCAGTGGAGAGGTGTACACCTGAATGTTGAACCATACCTAGAGGACAGAAGAATGAGTGAATATGGTATATACAGAAACCTGTCAGACAAAACATCTTACTTCAGTCATATCATGTAAATTAGAATAGCGACTCACATTGTCAGCACTGACCAGGCATCCCACAGTCTGTAGAGGGCAGAAGGAGTCATACTGGCCGTAGTACTGACCACTGCTGGGGTTCCAGATGAGGTAGCGACTCTGCTCATAGGTCAGCACATACGCTGTGGGTCCCTATGACGGAGAGGTGGCAAGAGTTTTCACAAAACAGATTCCACAGAACAGAGCTGTTATAGTATGGTAGAGTGAGGTAAGTTGACAATGTTTTACATTCAGCATCACTTTCTTACAAAGATATCTACATATATTTCAGGATGTTGTGTATCCCTGGAAATCAGAATTCATGTAAACATTACAGTTTTTAAAACGTAGCTTGTCCCAAAAAAGCAGTGTCTTGGCACAATTTACCCTGGGTTTGGGGTAGGTTGAGCCGCCAACAAATGTCTGTGCTGAATGGAATATTACCACTACCTTTTTAAAACCATGTCTATCTTTATTTTCCAAACACAATTCAACACAGTCATGATGACATTTTTGCCTTTTAATCATTTTAAGCATATTTTAAAAACAGACTAACACCTAACAAACAGTTTTAACATGGGCCAGGCCCTGTTGTTACATCATATACCAGAAATAATGCCTTGCATTACACCTGGGAAGAAAACAGTTCAATTTGCTCAACTTACCCCAAGGCCATTGGCTCAACTTACCCCAAGGCCATTGGCTCAACTTACCCCAAGGCCATTGGCTCAACTTACCCCAAGGCAAACATTTTGACTATATTAGCTCACACAGCTACAGTGATGCACTTTCATGCTAGGTTTAGGACCTCATATTGAAGCTTATAGAGACCCCAACTGATGTATAGAACAATCTTTAAATTATTACTTGGGTTGAGATATAAGCATCATGAAACCTCTTAACACAAATTCATTTGTGTTGGTGAAAATCTGTTTTTTGGACCACTTTTTCCATGTGGTTTCTTCCTTCACAGACTATATGAAATGATGACCTCTTCCTAAATATTTGGTCAAATTATGAATTTTGTGTATGGTTTCCTAGAAAAAGGTGGCTCAACTTACCCACTCTCCCCTAACTGTAAAACAAGTCAAGGTTGGTCATCAGTCTTAACTAGTATGCAGTTCTTTACATTTGTTTTGGACTAATGTAGTTAAGAACATTCAAATCAGTAAGGCTGGTCTGAATGGATCGTCACTTTTCATCTAGTAAACTCCTAATTCACATCACTTCCTATCTCACTCATCAGTATGGCAGGTATTTATAGGGTAGTGTCATAATGTTACCTCATCAGTATGGCAGGTATTTATAGGGTAGTGTCATAATGTTACCTCATCAGTATGGCAGGTATTTATAGGGTAGTGTCATAATGTTACCTCATCAGTCTGGCAGGTATTTATAGGGAGGTGTCATAATGTTACCTCATCAGTATGGCAGGTATTTATAGGGTAGTGTCATAATGTTACCTCATCAGTATGGCAGGTATTTATCGGGTAGTGTCATAATGTTACCTCATCAACATGGCAGGTATTTATAGGGTAGTGTCATAATGTTACCTCATCAGCATGGCAGGTATTTATAGGGAGGTGTCATAATGTTACCTCATCAGCATAGCAGGTATCTATGGTAGTGTCATAATGTTACCTCATCAGTATAGCAGGTATTTATAGGGTAGTGTCATAATGTTACCTCATCAGCATGGCAGGTATTTATAGGGAGGTGTCATAATGTTACCTCATCAGCATGGCAGGTATTTATAGGGAGGTGTCATAATGTTACCTCATCAGCATAGCAGGTATTTATAGGGAGTTGTCATAATGTTACCTCATCAGCATAGCAGGTATTTATAGGGTAGTGTCATAATGTTACCTCATCAGTATGGCAGGTATTTATAGGGAGGTGTCATAATGTTACCTCATCAGCATAGCAGGTATCTATGGTAGTGTCATAATGTTACCTCATCAGCATAGCAGGTATTTATAGGGAGGTGTCATAATGTTACCTCATCAGCATGGCAGGTATTTATAGGGAGGTGTCATAATGTTACCTCATCAGCATAGCAGGTATTTATAGGGTAGTGTCATAATGTTACCTCATCAGCATGGCAGGTATTTATAGGGTAGTGTCATAATGTTACCTCATCAGCATGGCAGGTATTTATAGGGAGGTGTCATAATGTTACCTCATCAGCATGGCAGGTATTTATAGGGAGGTGTCATAATGTTACCTCATCAGCATAGCAGGTATCTATGGTAGTGTCTACAATGTTACCTCATCAGCATGGCAGGTATTTATAGGGAGGTGTCATAATGTTACCTCATCAGCATAGCAGGTATCTATGGTAGTGTCTACAATGTTACCTCATCAGCATGGCAGGTATTTATAGGGTAGTGTCATAATGTTACCACATCAGTTTTCCTCCTTTCCTTTTAGCAACAGTACGGAATGTCATTGACCTATTAACCTCAGCCTATGAGCATGGCTCTAATGCAATTCCACCACGGTTGCTGATTAAGCTATTGGCTTACTAGTGCAATAATCACTTTCCTTTCAACCAATGTTGAATGCCAGCATCTGGCTCTATTCCTCGGAGACGAGGCCTACACCTAACTATTCAATAAAATGACTTATTATATTTTGTCTCTGTTGTCATTCAGTTAAGCCTGTACTTGATTGAAGTCTAGTTGTCCAGCTTTGTGTTGCTCACCTCAGGAATGGCGCTGCCGATGATGAGCCAAGCCTTCTTGCCCATAGATAGGAAGTAATTACAGAGCAGTACAGCATGTTCCTCCTCATCGCCCGCCAGCAGGGTCAGGAATTGCTACAAACAGGAAAAGGAAACCTGGAGTTACTCAGAGCCCGCTCTCTAATAAGACTATTGGAAGCTACAATCAGAGTCTCTGGATATGTGTCTCACGTCACAGGTGCTCCACAGGTCACAGACACCAGCAAATGAGACGCTATCAGGCATAGAGGGGATGAGAGAAACGTACCGAGCTATCAGCTCCTTGAGAGAGGGAAGGAGAGGGAGACACAGGTATGAAATCAAGCAACAGTCAAAGCTTGAGAGTGCTATAACTCAGCAATCAGACTGAGGCTCCATTATCAGTAGTGACTGTGTTGTCTCAGCGGAGACCTGACTGACCGTGGCCTCCTGGGGGCTGTTGGGGAAGGCGTCGAGCAGCTCCTGCGGGGGGTTGAGGGGGCGGAGGTAACGGCTGATGAACACAGTCTTCCCGTTGATGTCGATGACGGTGGTGAGGCAGGGACGGTTGGGGTAACTCACTGCTGCGTCCCTCTCAAAGACCTCTGACGCCAGCAGTAGACGCTCACCCTCCTGGCTGTCAAACTGGGACAGGGGTCACAGGTGTAGAGTGGGGGGGGTCACCATAAAGCTACAGCAGTACACTAAGATCAGCGAGAGTCAGATGGTCTGGATATACACTGCTCAAAAAAATAAAGGGAACACTTAAACAACACATCCTAGATCGGAATGAAAGAAATAATCTTATTAAATACTTTTTTCTTTACATAGTTGAATGTGCTGACAACAAAATCACACAAAAATGATCAATGGAAATCCAATTTATCAACCCATGGAGGTCTGGATTTGGAGTCACACTCAAAATTAAAGTGGAAAACCACACTACAGGCTGATCCAACTTTGATGTAATGTCCTTAAAACAAGTCAAAATGAGGCTCAGTAGTGTGTGTGGCCTCCACGTGCCTGTATGACCTCCCTACAACGCCTGGGCATGCTCCTGATGAGGTGGCGGATGGTCTCCTGAGGGATCTCCTCCCAGACCTGGACTAAAGCATCCGCCAACTCCTGGACAGTCTGTGGTGCAACGTGGCTTTGGTGGATGGAGCGAGACATGATGTCCCAGATGTGCTCAATTGGATTCAGGTCTGGGGAACGGGCGGGCCAGTCCATAGCATCAATGCCTTCCTCTTGCAGGAACTGATGACACACTCCAGCCACATGAGGTCTAGCATTGTCTTGCATTAGGAGGAACCCAGGGCCAACCGCACCAGCATGTGGTCTCACAAGGGGTCTGAGGATCTCATCTCGGTGCCTAATGGCAGTCAGGCTACCTCTGGCGAGCACATGGAGGGCTGTGCGGCCCCCCAAAGAAATGCCACTCCACACCATGACTGACCCACCGCCAAACCGGTCATGCTGGAGGATGTTGCAGGCAGCAGAACGTTCTCCACGGCGTCTCCAGACTCTGTCACGTCTGTCACGTGCTCAGTGTGAACCTGCTTTCATCTGTGAAAAGCACAGGGCGCCAGTGGCGAATTTGCCACTCTTGGTGTTCCCTGGCAAATGCCAAACGTCCTGCACGGTGTTGGGCTGTAAGCACAACACCCACCTGTGGACGTTGGGCCCTCATACCATCCCCATGGAGTCTGTTTCTGACCGTTTGAGCAGACACATGCACATTTGTGGCCTGCTGGAGGTCATTTTGCAGGGCTCTGGCAGTGCTCCTCCTGCTCCTCCTTGCACAAAGGCGGAGATAGCAGTCCTGCTGCTGGGTTGTTGCCCTCCTACGGCCTCCTCCACGTCTCCTGATGTACTGGCCTGTCTCCTGGTAGCGCCTCCATGCTCTGGACACTACGCTGACAGACACAGCAAACCTTCTTGCCACAGCTCGCATTGATGTGCCATCCTGGATGAGCTGCACTACCTGAGCCACTTGTGTGGGTTGTAGACTCCGTCTCATGCTACCACTAGAGTGAAAGCACCACCAGCATTCAAAAGTGACCAAAACATCAGCCAGGAAGCATAGGAACTGAGAAGTTGTCTGTGGTCTCCACCTGCAGAACCACTCCTTTATTGTGGGTGTCTTGCAAATTGCCTATAATTTCCACCTGTTGTCTATTCCATTTGCACAACAGCATGTGAAATTTATTGTCAATCAGTGTTGCTTCCTAAGTGGACAGTTTGATTTCACAGAAGTGTGATTGACTTGGAGTTACATTGTGTTGTTTAAGTGTTCCCTTTATTTTTTTGAGCAGTATATTTGTGTCTAGTCTACTAATAACTGTGAGGGAAGAGGGATTTTACTGTGGGACCGCTGAACAATGGACAGTTAGACTGCTTGGGTACATTAGTCACAGTGTGCTGTAGTCAACATCTATCTAATCAAAACGCAATGTTAATGCCATCATTCAGTATACTGCAGATAACATATCTCAGTAAACAGTTACCTTTACTTCCTTCATCTAACAAATGCAGCAAAGGACAGAGGAAAGAAAATAAATGTAAAAAAATAAAAAAAAAATGACTTAAACCCCACTCTTCAGAGAATAAAGAAATAATGAAGAAACGAATGTTAATAACTCAAGCATTTAGTAAATATATATATTTTTTAAAGGCTATGACAGACCAAACACAGAGAGAGAGCCTGTAGACAGCTAGGACAGACAGAGAGACAGCCTGCCAGGCTGAGCTTACCTTCTCCCTAACAGTCTCTCCAGGTACCAGCTGTGGTTCTATGGTGATGAAGAGTGTGATGAAGGCTCCTTCACTAAGACTGCGTACAGCGTCGTAGCCACCATCACTGGCCAGGCTGCGCTCCTTACTGTATCCCAGCAACACCGGTGGAGTGTCCACCTTAAACGTGCCGTCAATCTGCCAGATCAGATAACACAACCACAGCACTAAGTTACTTGTGTCAGTCACTGTCTGTCAATCAGTGGTCTGGTGTCATAGACAGTCTCACCCTGGACTGGAAGTAGATAGTACTGAAGGGAATCTTCACAGAGCCCAGCCAGTGTTTCTCTAGCCGTGTGTGGACTTCTCTCCCCCTATCCTCTCCATCCTGAAAATATAGGAAAGATTTAAACTGACAAAACATAATGACACGGAAAGTGTATGGATATTGTAGTTAACTGTGCTGTAATGTGTAATATGTTTTCCTGAGCCAGAGGGCATGGAAAGTCCCTTTGATTCACATTCTTGTGATGTCCTACTCACCCCTCCCAATTCATAATGGACTTCATCAAATATGTTGATGAAGACCTCGTCTTTCACTGACTGCAGGCTAGCAGTGCTGTAGTCTCCATTTGGGGCACTGTGGCAAGAACAAAAAAACATGCTTGATAAATCTTCTAAACAAACATAGATAATACCATACATGTGATCATGAAATTGACCATGTGTGGTCAAAGAAATGTCCCAATTTAGACCAGTCATGGACCAGTCACACACTCACCTGAATGGCAGTTGCAGGTCCTCATTCCAGCAGGGGTTTGGTCCATCTGCTGTTGTGGTCTGAAGAACCGTGCGCTGGAACGATACCTCCACAAAGGGCCTGACCTGTACCTGGAAAACACAGATTCACAACACATACACAGGTAAGACAAACTAATACAGACAAATATACACTTACATTAAGGGAATATTCTGCAGTTACAGCCACTGATCCAGGTGAAGATCAGACGTGTTACCTGGTTGAGGAGCCAGTCGCTGCCCTGGATGGCACTCTGGGATGACTGGCCTGCTGTAAACGTCTCAGTGAAAGAGCGTACCGACTTAGACGCCACCGCAGGTTTGCTGGTAGAAGAGATAAACATTAGGAGTTTAAAATAGTCCAGGAATGTTGTAGACATAATACTCTCCAGTATGACCTCGTTGCTGCAGTAAATAAAAGCTCTCTTGTTCTTTTATGTCTGGAGATGTTGTGTAAGGTTTACGGATGTCTGTAGATATAATATAGCCAGCATGTGACTAGAAGTTCTGAGGTCGTACCTGGCATGGGGCTTGCGGATGGGGATGTCGTAGGCCCGGATAATGTTGAGAAGTAATCTAATGTCCCCATCAGACAGATTCTGAGCTGTCACTTTCTTCCTCTCTTTCCTCTGAGGCTTCAGGGGCCGCTTAGGTTCAGCCAGCTTGAACAGATTCAGGCCAAGTATCCTGACGGTCAAAACAACAGCTGTCATTCCAGAGAAAGAGTATATTCTCCTTCACTTTACAGGGTAAACACAGACCATACTACCACATACTCTATCTTCCAACTGTTTACTTACTGTGAGGGGATGATTTACACAAATACCAATAGTACACTGATATACGACACTAACGCTACACTCAGAAAAAAAAAGTGCCATCTAGAGCCTAAAAGGGTTCGTCGGCTGTCCCCATAGTAGAACCCTTCTTGATTCTTTGTAGAATCCTTTTGGGTTCCATGTAGGCCTCTTTCTACAGAGGGTTCTACATGGAACCAAAAAGGGTTCTCCTTGGAGCCAAAAAGGGTTCTCCTATGAACCAAAAAGGGTTCTCCTATTGAGACAGCCAAATAACCCTTTTGGAACCCTTTTTTCTAACAGTGTACAGTATAATGATAAATAAACTAAAAGTAAACAAACTAACAGCCACAAACAAGTTGGGGAAAAGAGGATAAAAGGCCTATGAACATACCCAGGGCCTGCACCACTAAATATGTAAATGCAAAGCATAATAGAGAAATGGGACACAGAAAAAAAGATGTTCAAATAATGAAAAGTAATATGACATAGATGATAATAAAATGTATGAGTTAATACTGGTTGCTAAGTGTCACATCCAGATGTGGTGTAAAAAGAGAAGAATGTGCTTTCAGATTCTCTAAAAGAGAACATCTCTTCAGCCAGGGAAATGCAGTGTTTGAGATCAAATATTCCAGAGACCCACCGCCAAAGAGAAACTCATTCCTCTGGCCTGTGATCTATTCTGTGATCTACTTAGACCCTGTCAGTTTTTATGACAAATTTACAACAGATTATAACCCATCTTGCAATCCCCGTTAACCTAAACACAAACACTTGAGCAAAACAATTTGAACAATCCAATACAAAATACAGCCAGTCAAGTACTGGGGTAAATGCCAGTTCGTCACACATGCAATGGAAAAGCATGTGGTGCTACCTACCTAAATACACTGATGAGTCAAACAAGCACAATGACTATATTCTATCTAGTATATAAGAATATTAGCACAACAATTCTGCCTTGATATGATTTCACAAGTATGAAAATGCACAAATGTATTTACCCAATACTAGGAACTTCCTCTTCTTGGACCAGGTCAGACAGGAGGAAATGATGCTTGGCGATGAGGAAGCGGTTGATGACCGATTCTCTAATCTGAAAGACAGAGAGAGTCAAATAAATCAATATGATTAATATGTGCAGATCCACACAGACAAGACTCCAGATTCAAAGCTAACTGCCCAACACATCTACTCACCTTCTGCAGGTATTTGGCCACCAGGGCTCTGTGTGCATCTAGGTGATCCTTAGTGTCAACGATTTCTCCTTCTCTCAATCTCCTCTCATATTCCTGAAAAGGACAAAAATCATAAAGTTGAACATGTTTTCGGGCTTATTAAACCTTATTAGTAATCTTATAAAGTATACAGTGCCTTACCTGGAACACCTTATCAGTGACCTCCCGTTCCAGGGCAGGGACACACTTGTAGTTACGGAACTCAGCCACCTCCTGGTTTCTGAGCCGGAGCAGACGGAACCTGCGAGACCGCTCAATTTCCTCCTCAGACAGGAAGTTGAACTCCTCCTGCAGCTGCTCCAGTCTGAAGTAATCTGGAGCTGTCACCTCCCCACTACTGGCCACCTTATGGAGAGAGAGAGCGAATTATTATGATATAGAGAGAGAGAGAGAGAGGTCATGCAAACAGTTAAATATATGGGACTGTATAGACAGTTAAATGCAGTCTCCTGCTCTCTGGGGCAGCTGGGTAATATGGACCTGTGATCTCTTAGTAATGTGTAGTGTCTAGTCACCCACCTTTAGGAGTTGCATGATGGTTGCGTTGCTTGGGTCATTGGGATCCAGTCTAGATTCAGTGGCCCACTCCCCAAGCTTCTTCAAATCATTAAGACTAGATGCCCCAATGCAGGCGATGGCATCCAACTGTTTCAGTCCACTGCACAGACAAAGAGAGAGGGGGAGAAATACATGACTTATTTATGAATGTAGCCAGTAACATAAAATAGGACTGCAGTAATTCACCTTACTGGGTATAGTGTTTCTACTGTACGTAACTTGGATGGGATTGGTTTACTGTACCTGTGCATGGCCTTGGACTGAGTGGTGGGCGGGGCCAGGGGTACATCATCCTCCCCTATAGCCCAGGACACACAGCAGGACAGCTTCCCAGAGGTCAGCAGGGTCTGACGGTTACTACCGTCTGCCTCAAAGGAGAAGGGCACGTCTGACAGGGCAAATTGACAGCAGAGAGAGAGAGAGAAGGGTGTAAGAGAGATGTCCAAGTATAAATTTGCACAGTGTGTGTATATGTATGTGTGGGTGTGTACCACTGCCGACAGCCTCATGGTCAAACATGACCCTCAGGTTGCTGCTGAACTCCAGCTCCTCAGAGGGGGCACTACCCGTCAGGACTGATGACTCTGGGACTGGCACAAACACTTCTGCCAACAGGGAGGTGGATGAGCCCAACACTTCAAACACCTTCACAGCCACAGAACAACACAAATAACAGGAGGTTTAAATGTGTCTGAAAGAAAGAAATTCATTAGAGATAACATGGAGATAAATTACGATAATGTCATCTCAAAAATCATTGATTTAGTTCAATCATTTAGTTTAAAAAAATCATTAACTGAAATCCAACATAACTTCACCTGCAACTTGATACTTTCTGGCCAGTTGACTATCTTCAGGTTGAATATCTGACCAAAGTGGACTCTAAAATCAGAATTTAGGGAGCGATTGTCTGTTCTGGAGACTTCTTTGTTGTTATATAAAACCTTAGTGAAGACATAGCGCTTTGCAACATCCTCTCTTCTAGAAAACTCGCCCCTGTGGGGAAGAACAGACACAGTCATGCAAGTGAAATATGGATATCCTGTTCTGTGGACTTTTGGAACCCCTCTAGTTCTTAAAGGGACATTTCACTTTCAGAAGTTTTTCAGTGGTTTTCAGACCTCAAAATTAGACTAACGTCAAGAAGAAACCATGTCCCTTAGAGGTCTGAAAATGTTTGACAGAAAGTGTTATATCCTTTTAACTGTGTTCCTGTTCATACCTGGGACACTGTTCATTAGGAGTGATGGGTCCAGATGCAGTGAGTTCAGGCATCAGGATGGGTTCCCCTGGTTTCCTCCTGATTCTGGAGGCCTTCTCTCTGACCTGCTCCTCAACACCCTCCATGTCTGGTTCCTCAGGAGGATCTGGCTTCGAGGGTCCCTGCTCCGTGTCACCCTCTGACTGGTCATCATCATCATCATCATCATCATCATCCGGAGACTGGGTTTTCTTCTTTTTCTTCTTCTCTTTGGCTTTCTGAGCGTGAGAAAATGTATATGATAAAAAAATAATAATAAACCAGGATTCTCCAGGCCCCCATACTTAATCTTAGGGGTGAAACATACCTGTTTCCTCCTCCAGGCCTTCCACTCCTCCTGCTGTCTCTTGTACTCAGTGACCTTCTTCTGGTAGTCTTCCTCTATCTCCCCCTGCAGCTCATCCACTTCAGCCTGGATCTCAGCCTCATGGTCCCGCTCATCTGAAGCCCGCACCCCCTCCTCCCTGGAGCAGAGGGGGACACAGATCAGTTATCAACACCACACACATGATTATCCACAACAATCAACATATAAACAAGGTCACCAACAGCACACTACTACACATAGTGCAGGGGCCATCTACATTGTGACAGTACCCCCTGAACTTTGGGCAATGTTTTTCCATCTTAATAGAGTAACAGAGTCCTAAATAATGGGGTGTTCATTACCTCCTGAGGTAAAGCTTGTATGGTGTGTTGGTGAACCTCTGGAAGTCCCTCAGGGCTTTGATCTCCTTCCAGACCTTGATGATGCTCTTCAGCAGGGTTCTGTCCTTCTCCTGCTCAGTGTCCCGCAGCCTGCGAGTGTTCTTCACCTCCTGCTTATACTCAGATATCCTCTGCTGCATGACAGGAGTTAGGCCCTGCCTACCGTGGATCTCCAGCATGTTCCGAACAGCGTTCCTCAACCCATTCAGCTACAGTAGACATAAACCAGTATTAGACACCAATTCTTTGACTTTTACTTGAAGACACTCATCATTTACTTACTGAATAAACAAATCACACTAGAAATCTCTAGATCTAGAAAAGGAGAGGAGTCAGTTGAGGGTAAGTCAGAGTTGGTGCCAATGCTGAATAGCCTTAGTGCCAAATAGAATTAGTCATTGTATGTTCTGTGCTTTACCTTGGTAGTGAGGTGTTCCGTGATGTTCTTGTGCTGCCTGCTGAGGTGCTTGTCATAGAGCTGGGCCAGGCGTGCTCCTAGGACATGCTCCCGGCTGAAGAGGGGGTGATGGGAGAAGATGAGCCCTGAGACGTCCACATCCAGCTGGTAATCCCCGTTCGTGCCCCCTCCTCCTGCGATGTACTGACTGGCATGCTTTGACTTCAGCGCCTGTACAACAAAGGAACAGAGGTAATCAAACACTGGAACTCTAGAGAGTATCATACTACAGATGTAATCATATCTGCATATGTGTGTGGAGAGAGAACGAGACAGAGAGAAACAGACAGAGAGAGACCGAAAGAACGAAAGCGAAGATAAACGACATCATATAATAATAAGGAATTGTAGTAATAACTACATGACGAACCTAAACGGCGTTGTATTGTAACTCTTAACCTCCTGCAATAATACAGTCTTTGTTGTCCTGGTGAACTCATTTGACAGCTGGAGCTACTTCCAAACGTCACACTCATCAAGAACAATATTATTGCCAATTCATGTTGCCAAGCAGCAGGCTATAAAAAGAAATAAAGAGAGTTGCATACTCTATATACAAGCTCCCAATAATTTATTGGGTAAGCAGCAGTCTCTCAGTTCAGTGACACTGGGATTGAACATTCTGCAAGGTTGTTTGTGTAGAGAGCAATGTGCTTTGATGTTTATTAATGGATATTACGATAAGAGGATATGGCAGACGAGTGATTATTTTCCAGTGCAGAAACATGTCAGGTGCTATAGGACTAGTTTGAGTACTATAGATAGATAAGGATTACATGAGGTGAGCACAGTGGAGGTGTATCTTTGTTATACCAATATAATTAATTATATTGTCCATTTTAATTTACCTTCCTATAGACAGTCTGCAGAGCCGGGTCCAGGTCTTCCTCCATGTGGAACAGAGGGGGTCTGGTGGACGACTCTTTAATGGGGTCAGGCAGAGCTATGATCCTGCCGTCGTCCCCAAACCACTTCCTCCCCTGAGCAGATGAACAGTCTCTAAATTAGAATTGATGCTGACGTCGCCCACTTGGAGGTAAGTTTGTTATCAGAACACTAAAGCTCACATCATGTTCTAGTGGTACAGTGACACTTTTACCTGCTGTTGTTTCAAGACACGGTTCTCTAAGATGTTCTGATTGGTCAGGGATATGGGAGGCCTCTCCCCCACGTATAACCCCTCCTCCTCCAGATAACGGGGTTGCATGTTCTCTGGTACTTTACTGGAGGCTGGCACTGAAGCATAAATAGACAGAGCGTCAACATATATAGAGTAGACATTCACAGAGACCATCTTATAACACAATGATATATGCAGTGCGCACATAATGAGGAATGTGAGTTGAGATGGGCTGTGTTAGTTAGGGTTTGATACCTGTTCTTTGGTGTGGGTATGTTCTCCTGGGAATGGCTATGTTGGTGCACCTATCTCATACCAAGGACACTCCAGAGTTCCTGTTCAGACTTCAGGGGGATCTGCCCTTAAATAGCGAGCCTGGCTGACTGTCCTCCACAAGGGGGTCCTTAACCTGCTGTCCTAGCTGTAGGAAAAATTCTGTCTGGCCTCAGATTGATGTGGTTGCCTGTCTTCAGACTACCGGACTGGCTGCATTAGAGGTGTGGTTGGGGTAGGGTGGATACCTGCTCTGAGACTACAGGTCTAGTGGTGTTATAGTTCTGACTGTACAAAATAACAGGTGTGCTTTTATTGGGGTGGGTACCTGTCAAAAAGCTTGGGGTGAAGAGGAAGTCATTCTCACTCTGAAGACGCCTCTGGTAGCCCATGTACTCCGCCCTCTTCACCACCAGGAAGTCCTGTGCTGATTGGTCAATAATGAACAGATCCTCCTCTTCATCTTTCACTAGAGGAGCATCCTCATCCTGGGGTGGGAGGGGTCACAGAGGACAAGATGCATCAACACTACAGCCATACTGACGTTCTCACTAACAAAACATACCTCCATACTGACGTTCTCACCAACAAAACATACCTCCATACTGACGTTCTCACCAACAAAACATACCTCCATACTGACGTTCTCACCAACAAAACATACCTCCATACTGACGTTCTCACCAACAAAACATACCTCCATACTGACGTTCTCACCAACAAAACATACCTCCATACTGACGTTCTCACCAACAAAACATACCTCCATACTGACGTTCTCACCAACAAAACATACCTCCATACTGACGTTCTCACCAACAAAACATACCTCCATACTGACGTTCTCACCAACAAAACATACCTCCATACTGACGTTCTCACCAACAAAACATACCTCCATACTGACGTTCTCACCAACAAAACATACCTCCATACTGACGCCCTCCCCAGCAAAACATACCTCCATACTGACGCCCTCCCCAGCAAAACATACCGCCATACTGACGCCCTCACCAGCAAAACATACTGACGCCCTCACCAGCAAAACATACTGACGCCCTCACCAGCAAAACATACTGACGCCCTCACCAACAAAACATACTGACGCCCTCACCAGCAAAACATACTGACACCCTCACCAGCAAAACATACTGACGCCCTCCCCAGCAAAACATACCTCCATACTGACGCCCTCCCCAGCAAAACATACCTCCATACGGACGCCCTCCCCAGCAAAACATACCTCCATACGGACGCCGTCCCCAGCAAAACATACCTCCATACGGACACCCTCCCCAGCAAAACATACCTCCATACTGACACCCGCCCCAGCAAAACATACTGAAGCCCTCCCCAGCAAAACACACCTCCATACTGACGTTCTCACCAACAAAACATACCTCCATAAAGACGTCCTCACCAGCAAAACATACCACCATACTGCCGTCCTCACCAACAAAACATACCTCCATACTGCCGTGCTCACCAGCAAAACATACCACCATACTGCCGTGCTCACCAGCAAAACATACCACCATACTGCCGTCCTCACCAGCAAAACATACCTCCATACTGCCGTCCTCACCAGCAAAACATACCTCCATACTGCCGTCCTCACCAGCAAAACATAACTCCATACTACCGTCCTCACCAGCAAAACATACCTCCATACTGCCGTCCTCACCAGCAAAACATACTGCCGTCCTCACCAGCAAAAGATACTGCCGTCCTCACCAGCAAAACATACTGCCGTCCTCACCAGCAAAACATACTGCCATATTGAGGATCTTTGGGGTCTGTGTTATTAAAGAGTAACATCAACTGTTAAAGCTATTAACAGGATTCATGACTAATTGATTAATGATGACGTTTTTGGACATACTGTATGTTGTTCAAGGACACAAACTGATGTAATTCACAGAGAGGGGTGATGTGCCTATGCTGTGTGTTAAATCAGTGGTTCCCAAACTTTTTATAGTCCTGTACCCCTTCAAACATTCAACCTCCAGCTGCGTACCCCCTCTAGCACCAGGGTCAGCGCACTCTCAAATGTTGTTTTTTGCCATCATTGTAAGCCTGCCACACACGATACATTTATTAAACATAAGAATGAGTGTGAGTTTTTTTCACAACCCGGCTCGTGGGAAGTGACAAAGAGCTCTTATAGGACCAGGGCACAAATAATAATATAATAATCAATAATTTTGCTCTTTATTTGGCCATCTTACATATAAAACTTTATTTGTTCATAGAAAATGTGGAATAACTCACCACAGGTTAATGAGAAGGGTGTGCTTAAAGGACGCACATAACTCTGCAATGTTGGGTTGTATTGGAGTCTCAGTCTTAAATAATTTTCCACACACAGTCTGTGCCTATTAGGGTTGCAAATGGTCGGAAACTTTTCGGAAATTTCCGAAGTTAAGCTGGGAATTTGGGGAATTTTGCTTAAATTCATCAAAAAAGTTAGCTTATAACAGTGAACCTTTTTGTGGGATACACATAAGGCAATTCTAGGTCTTGTGGCATATTTTGGTTAAACTATCCCCAATTCAATGGAATTGCAACCCTCTGCATGCACAGTGCATTCTTCAATCACATGTACAGCAGATTCTCAAGATCTTGCACACTAATGAGATGCTATTGAGCCCACACTACTACACTGTCTGAGCCAAGGACTACATGCTTTCTGGTAAGTTGATTACAATACTGGGTGGGGTGAATATATTTTATATGACATACATGATTTTTTGTTAACTAGTAAATAGTAGCCTACAGCAAAGTGTGTTTTCAACAGAGTTCAAGTGAAGGTCAAGCAAATCATAGAGAAGGCAGACTGTATTGCAATCATCTAGGTATGTGAAGGGTCAAGTGATAGCAGCAATCTACCTCACCAAGCAAAGTGAGAAGAATAAGAGCACCACATTGAAGCTGCCCAGCAACACCCGTTGGGGTGGTGTTGTCATCACGTTTGACAATCTCCTGGAGGGGAAGGAGTCTCTCCCAGAAATGGCCATATCACAGTCTGCTGATATGGACAGCCCCATCAAGAGGATCCTCCTGGATGATGTATTTTGGGAAAGAGTGGTAAGCAGCCTGAAACTCCTGAAACTTATAGCAGTAGCCATTGCACAGATTGAGGGAGACAATGCCATCCTGTCTGATGTTCAGACTCTGCTTGCAGATGTAAGAGAAGAAATCCATAGTGCCCTGCCCACTTCACTGTTGCTCCAAGCAGAGGAAACTGCAGTTCTGAAATACATCAAAAAGCATGAAGACTTCTGCCTGAAGCCCATACACGCTGCAGCGTACATGTTGGACCCCAAGTACACTGGCAAGAGCATCCTGTCTGGTGCAGAGATCAACAAGGCCTATGGTGTCATCACCACCGTGTCTCGCCACCTTGGCCTGGATAAGAGCAAGGTTCTTGGCAGCCTGGCAACGTACACTTCCAAGTAAGGGCTTTGGGATGGAGATGCAATATGGCAGTCGTGCCAACATATCTCATCAGCCACCTGGTGGAAGGGACTTTGTGGATCTGAGGCTCTTTCCCCTGTTGCCTCCATCCTCCTCCAAATCCCACCAACATCAGCCGCCTCAGAGCGCAACTGGTCTTTGTTTGGGAACACACACACCAAAGCACGCAATAGGCTGACCAATACAAGGGTTGAAAAATTGGTGGCCATCCGGGCAAATTTTAGGCTTTTTGAGCCTGACAACGAACCATCCTCAACAAGGTTGGAAGATGACAGCGAAGATGAGGCCTCAGAGTCTGATGTTCAAGAGGTGGACATTGAGGAGGTCCAGGGTGAAGACATGGAAGCCTGAGAGGAAGACAACCAAAGCTTTAGTTTCTAGACTATCATTTTACAGAAGTATGTTGAAAACGTTTTTGGGAGATGTGATGGATCATTCAATATTCCCTTTCTTTTGTTGTTCAGTGAAATCATCCCATGTGAAGAGTCAACTCATTTAATTAAAGTTCAATTCGTAACTACATTTTTATTTCTATTGGAAGGATTTAATAATTTGCAATTATGTCTACTTATGATAAGGTAAAAGGTTTATGTTTCTGTCTCCATATAATATGGTAAATATATCCAATACAAAAAACATTACATTTAAATGGTATTCATTTACATAGATTTCCGTTAATACCATATATTCCCGTTGATTCCCATATATTCCCACCTCTGAATATTTCCCAAAATGTGCAACCCTAGTGCCTGTATTTAGTTTTCATGCTAGTGAGGGCCGAGAATCCACTCTCACATAAGACACTGATGCCCTTTGCAACCACGTACCTAACAGCGCGATTTGCCAAGGCAGGATACTCTGAGCGCAGCCCAATCCAGAAATCTGGCAGTGGCTTCTGATTAAATTCAATTTTCACAGAACTGCTTGTTGCAATTTTGATGAGGCTCTCTAGTTCAGATATTGGTAAGTGTACTGGAGGCAGGGCATGAAAGGGATAACGAATCCAGTTGTTTGTGTTATCCATTTCTGGAAAGTACCTGTGTAATTGCACACCCAACTCACTCAGGTGCTTCGCTACATCACATTTGATGTTGTCCGTAAGCTTGAGTTCATTTGCACACAAAAAATCATATGATGGAAAGACCTGTGTGGTGTCCTTGTTAATGCAGACAAAGAAGAGCTCCAACTTCTTAATCATAGCCTCAATTTTGTCCCACACATTGAATATAGTTGCAGAGAGTCTCTGTAATCCTAGATTCAGATCATTCAGGCAAGAAAAAACATCACCCAGATAGGCCAGTCATGTGAGAAACTCGTCATCATGCAAGCGGTCAGACAAGTGAAAATTACGGTCAGTAAAAAGAACTTTAAGCTCTCTCAATTAAAAAAAAAATGTGTCAATACATTGCCCTTTGATAACCAGCGCACTTCTGTATGTTGTAAAAGCGTTGCATGGTCGCTGCCCATATCATTGCTTAATGCAGAAAATACACAAGAGTTCAGGGGCCTTGCTTTAACAAAGTTAACCATTTTCACTGTAGTGTCCAAAACGTCTTTTAAGCTGTCAGGCATTCCCATGGCAGCAAGTGTCTCTCGGTGGATGCTGCAGTGTACCCAAGAGGCATCGGGAGCAACTGCTTGCATGCGCGTTACCACTCCACTATGTCTCCCTGTCATGGCTTTGGCACCATCAGTACAGATACCAACATGAGTAGCAGCTATGTTTGGCTACATACGGACCGTTAGTGGAATTCCCGCGAGAGAGTAACGTTTAATGTGATTGGATGTTAATTATTTTACTAGCCTACCTGTATTTAACATTGTGTTGTTATTTCGCTGAATACTAGATGGTTTCATTTTATTTTTGGCAGTGAAACGAGGCTACTCAGGTGAGAAAAAAACCTCACCCAAATGTATAGCCCCGTTGGAAAATATAAATGGACTGTTTGAAAATGTGAAGAAAAGAATTAGATTTTTTAAATTGTGAATCACATTTTGAATTAGCGTACTCCCGACGGCATTGTGCGTACCTCAGTTTGAGAATACCGGTCTTAAAACAATGTGGCTCAGACCTCTCTCACTAGCCAAGATCAAATGACAGACAGAAGAGAGAAATCTTTTCATCTGACATATGGTGCCTTCAGCGTCGATGCTGATCTAAGACCAGAAACACTGTCCTGTCAGGTTCCTAGCTGACTGGTTTAGGAGGGTCTCAGGGTCCCATATCTTTTACAACTAATTACACACAGATGCTGCAATCATTAGCATTCCATGGCAACAATATATGCTACCCATGCTACTTGTACTCTGGGAGTACGTCTACCCTTGTTTTCAGTCAGGGTTTCGGTCAATTACATTTTCATTCAGGAGATACATTAAAATTAAATGACTTGAAAATGGTTCATTATCTATGCTAGTTTTACCCGCTCCTCGTTCTCGCCTTTCTGTTCCCTGTCCACTTCAGTGACCTCTTCCTCCTCCTCTTCATCATTCTCCCCTTCTGTCCTTGGCCTTCTCTTCTTACAACCTTTGCCCGCCTCTTCAGGGGGTTCCGGGTCAAAGTTGAAAGTGAAAAAATTGTAGGCCTCCTCCGCTGTGGGTAAACCCGTCTCCGACTACATTTGCAATAAAACAGAGGACATTGATAAAATCCTTAACCTTAGTCATACAATCTATTAGATTACAAGAACCAAAGGAGAGCAGTTTGACCACTCACTATACTCTCTTTCCTGACACGCCTGACTGTCTCTCGGAACTTGACTTTGGTGTTGAGGGGAGAAGAGTGGTCATCTCTCCCCGCCCTGAGGTCTGGCTCTGTCTGTAAACATCAGCGGATCATAACCTTCACTTTCAGGCTAGTTAGCATAGTAAATTACATGCTTGAAAATATGGTTAATGAATTCTCCAATAAAAGATTATCACAGTACAGTGATTCTGGTACTGGACTACTATATGCACATAGACAGTGAAGAAAGTGAGTAGAAGTCCACAGTTAGGTCCTCACCTCTCTGTCAAACCTGGTGAGAGTGTCTCTGTCTCTGAGACTCTGCAAGCGACTAGCTGGCGCCTCCAAGGAAGCCTCCTGCTGTAGAAGACTTTCTGCTTTGGACTGATGAAGTGTATAAGAGACAATACATTTTCAATCCATTTCAATCAAACAATAAGATTTCTGGAGATTAAACAGGAAGTTTGGACCTGAACCCTTTGATAAGGAAATCGTACAAAGTTAGGAAACTCTGTAGTTAATCAATAATAAATGTTGAGTAGAGCGAGGCTGTGTTCACCCTGGCTGCCCTCAGCTTGTCTCTCATTCGCTGTCTCATGGCGGAGCTCTCTGAGTGGTTCGAGCTGGGCGCGGGTTTGGCCTGAGGCCGGGGTGGCAGGTCTGAGGGGAGAGACAGGTATGAAACAACACCTATGGGAGACAGAGTAGGGAGAAACTACCCTGGTGGTCCAGTCTGTTTGGGCTGTTAACCAACTCCTCTCTGTGATAGCTCATGGTCAAGCCAATTTATTGTTTGACAGCAATAGGCTAGGGAGGACCAGGTTAGAGGACATGCAGGATAGACAGTCTCACCTCCTCTCTGGGAGTGGGTGGGACTGGACACGATGACAGGCTTCTCTGGTTTGTCATCATCGTGGCTGATCTGTTGAACAGCAGTGACCTCCACCACTGTCTCATCATGGGACTCCACCACTGAGTCATCAGGTGTATCATCTGTAGACGCCTCCTCAAGCTAGGAGAGGGAGCAAGTGTCAACATTTTGTAAGAGGACCCATTTAATGAAACAGACAGATAATACTTTACTAGTAGCACTACTACTCTGTAATAACAGAGGGGTTTAAGTTTAAGACTATTAATCAACAAGAAAAGTGGTGATGGTTATAGCTAGGACTAGGAGCCAGTGAATGCTAAGTGTAATACCTTTTTCTTCCTCTTCTGTCTCTGAGCCTTCAGGTTGCGTCTCAGTGTATCTCCAGGCTCCTCCTCACCAGCTGTTAGCTCCTAATAATCCAATACAAACACACAGTTGGTGCAGTCATAGACATCCTACAATATTACAGGTAGGCCTGTGACTTTATATGAAGGCAGCTGCTGCTTTTCAGAGTGATAAAATATCCCCTTTGAGCAGGGAGAAAGAAAACAGAAGAAAAAGTAGAATGTTAGGAGAGAGGAGAGAACTACTATAGAACTCAGTGAACTCTACAGAGGAAAGAGAGAGAAGCAGTCTGGACACGTCTCTTAGTGAGGTGGTGAACAGCGCAGGTCAGAAGACTGCAGTCAGGAACACAGCACACAAGGTGACTACAGGCTAGCTAGGCCACAGCACAGCTACAGGGAGGCTACGGGAGAAAACACACCAACCTCCATAGTCGTCTGTCCTCTCTCCTTACTCTGCTTCTTGTCTGTTGGGACCAGAGCCTACCAGGCAGATCAGAGCACTTAGACAGAGCACTGGCAGTTTGTGTGTGTGGATGTGTATTCACATTTGCCTTCCTCAGTGCGTGCAGGTGAGACTTGCTTTCAAGACATGTTGAATCTTGTCAAAGCCTGTACTTCCTCTGTCTGGCAATAAAATACCTTGTATCTTATCTCTAGAGGCTCACAGCTGTATCAAAGTCTGTAAGATGGCGCTGGAGAAGAAGGCAGATGTTTTACGAGCCGCCAACCGATTGGGTTTTTTGTACGTTTATAACTTTTTTTTTACATATTTTGTACATAATGTTACCATCTCTTATGACCAAAAATAAATTCTGGACATCAGGACTGCGATTACTCACCACGGACTGGCAGAATCCTTTTTTTCCTTTAACGAGTCTGACGAGGCCGACGCGAACAATATACTGCTTTCTCAGGAACAGGCCCAGATGCCTGTGATTTGCGTGAAAAGGAGGCGAAGAAAAAGGGGCCGGAGGGCAGGCTGCCTTCTGAGAATTCATAGGCGATCTAATAAACCCCCACTTCCTTCCATTCTGCTAGCAAACGTGCAATCTTTGGACAATAAAATAGATGACCTAAGCGGACGATTAAACTACCAACAGGACATTCAAAACTGTAATATCTTATGCTTCACAGAGACGTGGCTGAACGACGACACTATCAACATACAGCTGGCTGGTTATACGCTGCACCGGCAGGATAGAACAGCGGCGTCTGGTAAGACAAGGGGCGGCGGACTATGTATTTTTGTAAATAACAGCTGGTGCATGATATCTAAGGAAGTCTCTGAGCTATTGCTCACCTGAGGTAGAGTATCTCATGATAAACTGTAGACCACACTACCGACCTAGAGAGTTTTCATCTGTATTTTTTGTAGCTGTTTA
Source organism: Salmo trutta (assembly GCF_901001165.1). NCBI lineage: Eukaryota > Metazoa > Chordata > Actinopteri > Salmoniformes > Salmonidae > Salmo > Salmo trutta. The sequence continues at coordinate 27,553,302 of NC_042978.1, read as the reverse complement.
CAAACGACCACAGTCAGAGGCTGGCACTAAGACAGCACTGAATTAGCTGTATTCCGCCATAAGCAAACAGGAAAACCCTCACCCAGAGGCGGCGCTCCTAGTAGCCGGGGACTTTAATGCAGGGAAACTTAAATCTGTTTTACCAAATTTCTATCAGCATCTAAAATGTGTAACTAGAGGGGAAAAAACTCTGGACCACCTTTACTTCACACACAGAGACGCATACAAAGCTCTCCCTCGCCCTCCATTTGGCAAAGCTGACCATAATTCTATCCTCCTGATTCCTGCTTACAAGCAAAAATTAAAGCAGGAAGCACCAGTGACTAGATCAATAAAAAAGTGGTCAGATGAAGCAGATGCTAAGCTACAGGACTGTTTTGCTAGCACAGACTGGAATATGTTCCGGGATTCCTCCGATGGCATTGAGGAGTACACCACATCAGTCATTTGCTTCATCAATAAGTGCATCGATGACGTCGTCCCCACAGTGACCGTATGTACATACCCCAACCAGAAGCCATGGATTACAGGCAACATCCGCACTGAGCTAAAGGCTAGAGCTGCCGCTTTCAAGGAGAGGGACTCTAACCCAGAAACATATAAGAAATCCCGCTATGCCCTCCGACGAACCATCCAACAGGCAAAGCATCAATACAGGACTAAGATCGAATCGTACTACACCGGCTCTGACGCTCGTCGGATGTGGCAGGGTTTGCAAACCATTACAGACTACAAAGGGAAGCACAGCCGAGAGCTGCCCAGTGGCAAGAGTTGCCCAGTGGCTCGCTTGAGGCAAATAACACTGAAACATGCATGAGAGCACTAGCTGTTCTGGAAGACTGTGTGATCACACTCTCTGCAGCAGATGTGAGTAAGACCTTTAAACAGTTCAACATTCACAAGGCCGCAGGGCCAGACGGATTATCAGGACGTGTACTGCGAGCATGCGCTGACCAACTGGCAAGTGTCTTCACTGACATTTTCATCCTCTCCCTGTCCGAGTCTGTAATACCAACATGTTTTAAGCAGACCACCATAGTGCCTGTTCCCAAGAACACTAACCTAACCTGCCTAAACGACTACTGACTCGTAGCACTCACGTCTGCAGCCATGAAGTGCTTTGAAAGGCTGGTCATGGCTCACATCAACACCATTATCCCAGAAACCCTAGACCCACTCCAATTTGCATACCGCCCCAACAGATCCACAGATGATGCAATGTCTATTGCACTCCACACTGCCCTTTCCCACCTGGACAAAAGGAACACCTATTTGAGAATGCTATTCATTGACTACAGCTCAGCGTTCAACACCATAGTCTCCTCCAAGCTCATCAATAAGCTAAGGACCCTGGGACTAAACAACTCCCTCTGCAACTGGATCCTGGACTTCCTGACTGGCCGCACCCAGGTGATAAGGGTAGGTAGCAACACATCCGCCACGCTGATCCTCAACACAGGGGCCCCTCAGGGGTGCATGCTCAGTCCCCTCCTGTACTCCCTGTTCACTCATGACTGCACGGCCAGGCACGACTCCAACACCATCATTAAGTTTTCCCATGACACAACAGTGGTAGACCTGATCACTGACAACAACAAGACAGCCTATAGGGAAGTCAAAGACCTGGCCGTATGATGCCAGGAAAACAACCTCTCCCTCAACGTAATCAAGACAAAGGAGATGATTGTAGACTACAGGAAAAAGTGGACTGAGCACACCACCATTCTCATCTACAGGGCTGCAGTGGAGCAGGTTGAGAGCTTCAAGTTCCTTGGTGTCCACATCACCAACAAACTAACATAGTCCTAGCACACCAAGACAGTCATGAAGAGGGCACGACAAAACCTCTTCCCCCTCGGGAGACTGAAAAGATTTGTCATGGGTCCTCAGATCCTCAAAAGGTTCTACAGCTGCACCATCGAGAGCATCCTGACTGGTTGCCTCACTGCCTGGTATGGCAACTGCTTGGCCTACGACCGCAAGGCACTACAGAGGGTAGTGCGAGTGGCCCAGTACATCACTGGGGCCAAGCTTCCTGCCATCCAGGACCTCTATACCAGACGGTTTCAGAGGAAGGCCCTAAAAATTGTCGGGTCTCCAGCCACCCTAGTCATAGACTTTTCTCTCTGCTACCGCACGGCAAGTGGTACCGGAGCGCCAAGTCTAGGTCCAAGAGGCTTCTAGACAGCTTCTACCCCCAAGCCATAAGACTCCTGAACACCTAAACAATTGGCTACCCAGACTATTTGCATTGCCTCCCCTCCCCCTCATTTACACCACTGCTACTCTCTGTTGTTATCATCTATGCATAGTCACTTTAATAACTACCTACATGTACATATTTCCTCAACTAACTGGTGCCCCCACACATTGACTCTGTACCGGTACCCCCCTGTATATAGTCTCCCTATTGTTATTTTACTGCTGCTCTTTAATGACTTGTTACTTTTATTTCTTATTCTTATCCGTATTTTTTTTAACTGTATCGTTGGTTAGGGGCTCGTAAGTAAGCAGTTCACTGTAATGTCTACACCTGTTGTATTCGGCGCATGTGACCAGTAAAATTTGATTTGATTTCAATTGAATGTAGAGTAATGGTAGGCACATAGTGGGTTAGTTGTGTTTCTAGAGTGAAGCGCTATGACAACAATACATTTCGAGATACTCTCAAAACCTCAGCAACAAGTTAGTCCGTTAATAATCAAGGACTGAGCGATTGTATATGACTGTATATTATGCATTACCTGGGTATCTGTATCCACGTCGTCTTTGACCTGCAGAGTCTGTTGTAGCGCCCGTCGTTTCCTTCGTAATTTCTCCCGAAGATCACTGAAATAGAGGACAGTTTCACAAGCAAATTAGGCCGGCTATGCATAGTCTTTCTATTCATTCAACAAGAAATAATACTATGGTCAGGGAAACCCAATGCAAATGCTAAGTAAATATGTTTCTAAAAATAAAAAGTTAAAGCAATTTGACAGTTACCTTGAGGAGGCCATATTGATGATGGCTTGGTTTTAAACTTTAAACCTACTGGTATCCCTAATGAGAACCGCTACATTATATCCTGTCGAACGAGCTTGAATCTGCAATGATACATTGCAACAGTTTAATTTGAGCGTGCAACAAATGAAACATTGTAACCGGTACTAGAGCGTGTAACAAATAATCAACAATGTAACAAAATGTACTGCTCTGTGGAACAAAGGCGAACAAACATTCTATAACGTAATTTAGCTAGGTAAAAGCCCTCGAGCTCAGACAATGGTGTGAAAACGCTATAATATTTAGCCTACAGTCCATTGGGCTGATAAACAACTACAAAGGTAACCTCTGGTAATATTATAAGACAACTAGGTTATTCGATATACAAAAACTGAAGACTATGCGTACAGACCTAGAGGTAAAAAGACTATCCATTGGACAACAAAAAATGTGACTAATTTCTCCCTCTTGATAACTAGAACATGCAGGCTTACGGCTATTGCTGCTGCTTAGTAACGAGATCAACTACTCCTCGAACAACCTTGCAAACAGCATTGGTTAACCCTAGTATTGTATCCTGTTCTCGCCCACACATCTAGGATTTTCATTGATGCACGGATTTGTCAATCATCGAACAGTGATTGCGTCACATTCTACGGTGTCCGTAAAGTCTCACAGGTTTGCCTCCGTTTGTCGAATGGTATCTCGATGCGTACTGCAGTTGCTCAGCGGATCAATCTTCATGGTCTTTCATGGTCCCCACTCCCCCTCATTTGGTGATTTGAATGGAAGATTGTGTGGATTAACATCATGATATTAGACTATTCAAATGAACAATTACGATGTACAATAATTACATGTGTCATAGAAAATATTCCTCTAAATCCAATAATCAAATACCAGATCAGTAAGGAAATATTCTTGTCTTATAGGTTATTAACTAAGTTCTGGCAAGACTATTTGGCAACATTGTATCTTCCCATCAGTTTAGATCCAAAAAGGGATGAACACTGCATAGTTTAGTAACACTCTCCAGAAGCACACATGCAACAGGGACCCCCTCCCTCTCTTCTCTCTCATATATGTGTTTTAGAACTATATTTCCCCAAAGGCTCTACATGCTACAGCTGAATTAGAAACAACACACACACACGCCCCTCATGTCGATACAGATTTGTTTCCGTGTTTATGGGCTCCCAACCTCTTCATACTTCCATACTCACCTGCAGAATTTTTATTAAATGAGAAAATACCTATTTTCCGATGGTAAACATAACAGGAACACAAATAGCTTCTCAAATTTGAGTGATCATGCCAAAAAACACACAGGGAAGAGTCCAAGACACACTGCTTTCAATCAGCTGGACCAGACCACAATGGTAATCTCTGGATAGTAGAGATACAGTAGATGACTTGATTACTTGTCTGCAGTCAGACTATCTGCCATACCAATAGTGTTATGTGGGATATTATGAAGATAGTGAAGTGTAATGATTGTGCTGATAGGGATGAAGTGGTTTATTACAGCCAGTGTTCAGTAATGTGTTTAACACCTGTGTTACATTACACTTTTGGGATTGAGCATGTATATCATATCACCACACTCAAAAACAGTACAGTACTTGTGCCTTAAACTCTAATCGTATTCAACTAATACTATTCAATACTTTAGAAAATAAGGTACAGGGCAGACTCATTACTGACTGAAGTAAATATCATAACATGTATTCATGAAACATATAAATCATAGCTTATTATCACTTAGATACTTAGATATTTTTCTCCCAAAAACATTGCTTACATCTGGAATGAATTGTGACTAATGATAAGAGAAAAAGTTACAGACTCACAAATATCATACCCCCAAGACAACCTTTACAATAATGGGGAGGTTAGCATTTTTAAATTTATGCCTCTGTAACTTTCTCACTCATCATTACTCATGATTTATTCAGGATTATCTGTAATCATGGTAGCATCCACTTTAATGTAGAAGTGTTTAGAAACATATTATATTCTTATTTACAATAAAAGTGACTCCAAAATGACACAATACATTATTTACCATTATTTTCTATTGGCCACATAATAATCTGGAACACAACCAAAACAAACAGCAAATGCATCCAACAAATTTGTAGAGTCAGAAGCTTGATGTAATCATTGCGTGCTATCAATAGGGAGCAAATACATAACTTTTTACTACTTTAATACACATATAAGTGAATTTGTCCCAATACTTTTGGTCTGCCAAAATAGGGGGGCTATGAACAAAAAGTGCTGTAATTTGTAAACGGTTCATCCGATATGGATGAAAATATCCTCAAATTAAAGTTGACAGTCTGCACCTTAACCTCATGTATCATTTTAAATCCAATGTGCTGGAATACAGAGCCAAAACAACAACAACAAAAATGTTGCTGTCCCAATACTTTTGGAGCTCACTGTATTTATATAGAATATAAATAATACATGATGAAATAGATACTGTAAATGCATCAAGGGGAGGCTATAAACTCAGTCCTCTCAGTTCTTTAGTGAATGTAATAAGTCACTATGCGTAGTCCTCTGCTAGTGAGTCCAGGTAGTTGGTGTCTGCATAGATCAGGAATCCAGAGAACAGGCTGTCAGACCACCCTGCGTCTGCAAACAGGCCATTCTGGTCCTTGAAGAAGATCTCCAGCCACACCTCGTCTTCTGGGTTCAGGAACATTACTAAGGACCCGGAGGCCACGTCATGGTTTCCTGTGTTTGCGTCAAATGTCTTGATGCGGTACTGTCCGTTCTGCACCAGCCCGATGGCCAGATGCTTGTTGGCCAGTGTGATGTCATAGGAGAAGTAGTAGATGCCTGGGTAGGCACAGATGAACTTGCCAGTCTCTGGGTTGTAGTGGCCCCCCTCGTTGAAGAGGACCTTGTTGAACTTGATAGGTTCCTTCTCAGCAGGGTAACTGCTGGTGATTCCCACAGAGAAGGCTGCTTTAGGCACCAGGCTGCCACACCGGCAGACTCCTGCCATCCCCCTTGGCCCTCGCTGGCCCTTGTCCCCTTTCTTCCCAAGGGGCCCTGGAGGACCCGGTAGGCCCCCGTCACCGCTCTCTCCACCAGGACCCCTCTTCCCACCGGGACCCCGGTCACCCCGCTGGCCAAGTTTACCCGTTGGGCCGACTTTCCCCTTTACCCCTGAAATGGAGACAGTTGGTGTTCTGACTGACTGTAACTCCAGCTGTGTATTGCCATTGACACATACTTGAACAGTTATTATCACATTTGATCAGCATTGTTGGATTATTTGTAATATGAGTAAGCTGATTTTCTGCGCATGTAAAACACTACTATTTAAGGATTAGTGAATAGGCTCAGTGCCAGTGGTGTAAAGTACTTAAGTAAACATACTTTAAAGAACTACTTAAGGAGTTTTTTGGGGTATCTGTACGTTACTTTGCTATTTATATTTTTGACAACTTTTACTTTTACTTCACTACATTCCCAAAGAAAATAATGTCATTTTTACTCCTGACACCCAAAAGTACTTGTTACATGTTGAGTGCTTAGCAGAACAGAAAAATTGTCAAATTCACACACTTATCAAGAGAACACATGGTCATCCCTACTGTCTCTGATCTGGCAGACTCACTAACCACACTTATCAAGAGAATACATGGTCATCCCTACTGTCTCTGATCTGGCAGACTCACTAAGCACACTTATCAAGAGAACACATGGTCATCCCTACTGTCTCTGATCTGGCAGACTCACTAACCACACTTATCAAGAGAATACATGGTCATCCCTACTGTCTCTGATCTGGCAGACTCACTAAGCACACTTATCAAGAGAATACATGGTCATCCCTACTGTCTCTGATCTGGCAGACTCACTAAGCACACTTATCAAGAGAACACATGGTCATCCCTATTGTCTCTGATCTGGAGGACTCACTAAACACAAATGCATCGTTTGTAAATGATGTCTGAGTGTTAGTGTGTACCCCTGGTTATCCGTACATTTTAAAAACAAGAAAATGGTGGCGTCTGGTTTGCTTTATATTAGGAATTTGAAATTATTTAGATTATTTAGACAAATACTTTTAGACTTTTACTCAAGTAGTATTTTACTGGGTGACTTTTACTTGAGTAACTTTCTATTAAGGTATCTATACTTTTACTCAAGTATGAAAATTGACTACTTTTTCCACCACTGCTCAGTGCCTCACAGCCATCCTCGGTTATTATGTCGCCCTTGGTCCAGCCACAATCTATATTTGACTACTGCACTGACTGTTGTATAGTGTCGTCAAATCTGGGATTGTATCAAACCAAACCATCACACAATAATTGTATTGGAGCTAGGAAAGAATGGACAGGATGCATGTGTATGCATGTACTGAATGTGTGAAACAATGTGTGCTATTCTGATGTGTGTGTGAGAAAGAGTCCGTGTGGTATTTGCATACCAAGGTTCCTTTTAAATGTGTAAGTCTGTAAAAGAACATCATGCAGAATGCAGGTACTGTGAGCCTGACATTTACAGGTCATTGATATAGTACGTATTGGATCTGATACTAATACAAGGTTTATCTTAAAGCCACGTTGCACTTGGATGACTCTAACAGACACTGACAAAAACAAAAAAAAACAGGCGGTGATTTAACTTTGTTCTTCCAAATATTTCAGCTTCCTTGACCCATATAAAATATTATCTTTTGGATCACTCCAAAGGCAGGAGAACCAGGCATCCAACCATTGGGAAAAATATGAACACACCCCAAATAAAGGGAACTGCCTGGGAAGCTCAGACACATAGAAACCTTGGTCTTAGAAAAACACCTGGTAGAGGTAGTTTTGATTTAAACCACACATCACGTAACTTTTTCTGTCTGGCTCATGGTCTCCCTGGTGAAATGTGGCTGTGTAGCTGATGTAGTTTGACCATGATTAATAAACACCATTTCAGAGATCACTGGAGGGTCACATTTGTCCTCTACATCAATCACTGAAGCCTCTTTAATGTCCTGAGAGCAAACCCATCTGCAGGGCAGATTCAGATTGTGAAATGCTTGGGTTAGGATAATTAAGAAGGACTGAAATGTATTTTTGGTGGTGTAAACTTGTCTTTCGATGCAATCATTATAATGTTTATATATTTACTTACTGCCAAAAGGCCATGGTGTGTTCATGGAGGTAAAGTAGACAATAAGTAAATATACAGTAGGAGTCAATATTTGAACTGTGTGCAGGGGCGTCTAATACCCCAAAAATCTGAGGGGGCACAAAGTACGTGAGGATGGCTGGGGGGTTGATCTGGAGGGGGCAAGGTCTCCTGTCTGTAAGTTGGAGAATTTTGCATTTTTCACCTGAAACAGCTTTTTCCTGCAATCTAGAGCCATAATCATTATGCTTAATTCTATGTTAAAAATATGTTTATTTTTCTTCATATCTAATCAGATCTCTTGAGCTGTCTGTATCTTCCTGAGGGGTGGCACTTTTAAAAAAAGAAACTAAATATGCTTCTCTGCAATCTTCAGTACATTTAGTAATTCCTTGCTTTTCTAAAGTCTATTAACCTTGCCAGCATGCAAGCCAGCTAAGATACAGTAGTTCGACAAGCTAGCTACTCTAACTTGATTATATATTTTTTTAATGATTATTGTGCCCCTGTGCTACTTATGGGCATGACGCCTCTGATTGTGGGTATGTTTTATGGAGTTAGATAAGGTCAGTACTGTACCTGCTCCACCCTTCTCTCCTTTCTCTCCTCTCCTGCCATCTCTGCCATCTCTTCCTGGGATTCCTACGCTCCCGTTGGCCCCTGGAGGCCCGTTGGGGCCAGGTTTACCTGGTGTCCCTGGCAACCCCGGAACACTGCAGATCAGACGAGGTGGAGCTCCTCTCACCTTGGCCTCCAGCAGCTGACCAATCACACACTGGCACAGAAAGGCCACGCCTACCAACCGCCACATCCTCAGCTCTGTAGAGAGAAAAGAAAACAACCGCCACCTCATCAGACCTACTGTAGAGTATGTGATGCACAACCTCAAATGACCACATTCACAAACGGGTGACATTCTCTTATAATGGCAGAGTGTGCATGATCTGAGTGCATATTAATCTAACAAATCTAGAAATGTTCTTCTAAGTTGAGAAACAGCGCAGTTTAGATTCCAGTTATTAGATACGACCAGAAATGAAAACACAGCAGTGTCCTGGCGGGAGAGGAGCATGTTCTAGTGCCAGCTAGCCAACAGACAGACTGAGATAAGATCGGAGGGACTAAACACAGGAACCTGCTAAAATAATAAGCATTAGACACAGCACTATAAAACACAGCAGATTCCCCTGTAAAATAACATATGAAGGAATCAAGATCACGCACCGCACCTCTCTCCTGCCAAACTACAGCCACAGAGCCAGATGTGGGTCCTAATGGACAACGCTGCGTTTTGGACTATCTTTTTCTCTTCCTCTCTGTTGTCAGCCCCCCCAGTCGCATTAATGTGTTAGCGGCTGCAGCAGTGAGAGAAGCCTTTGCCTCGCTTCCAAGCCAATTCCATTTTGTCAATGCATTCCTTAGTTATGACACAACAGCCAGAACAACTATGTCAGAGCAACCCAAGGCTGAAATAACCCTCTGGACACAGACACGCACAGAAACACAGCCATGTTATCTGCTCTTGGATCTAAGAAACATTGACAGAACACAATAACAATCAAGTTATTGAATGAGTTGATGATTGCACTTAGCAATGAGATAGATTATGGTTTAGAAAGAGAGCGAAAGAAAGGGAACTTTGGTTCTGTAAGGACTGGGCAGCAAACCAGGGGTCATCAAGTGACTATGGGCGGGATATAAGAGACCTTTCATGGAAACCTTTCTCCCCTGCAACCAATACTGTAGCTAGATACCATACTGTAGCTGGATACCATACTGTAGCTAGATACCATACTGTAGCTGGATACCATACTGTAGCTAGATACCATACTGTAGTTAGATACCATACTGTAGCTGGATACCATACTGTAGCTGGATACCATACTGTAGCTTGATACCATACTGTAGCTGGATACCATACTGTAGCTAGATACCATACTGTAGTTAGATACCATACTGTAGCTGGATACCATACTGTAGCTAGATACCATACTGTAGCTGGATACCACACTGTAGATAGATACCATACTGTAACTAGATACCATACTGTAGCTGGATCCCATACTGTAGCTGGATCCCATACTGTAGCTAGGTACCATACTGTAGCTGGATACCTTACTGTAGCTGGATACTATACTGTAGCTGGATACCATACTGTAGCTAGATACTATACTGTAGCTAGGTATCATACTGTAGCTAGGTACCATACTGTAGCTAGATACCATACTGTAGTTAGATACCATACTGTAGCTGGATACCATACTGTAGCTAGATACCATACTGTAGCTGGATACCACACTGTAGATAGATACCATACTGTAACTAGATACCATACTGTAGCTGGATCCCATACTGTAGCTGGATCCCATACTGTAGCTAGGTACCATACTGTAGCTGGATACCATACTGTAGCTGGATACTATACTGTAGCTGGATACCATACTGTAGCTAGATACCATACTGTAGCTAGGTACCATACTGTAGCTGGATACCATACTGTAGCTGGATACTATACTGTAGCTGGATACCATACTGTAGCTAGATACCATACTGTAGCTAGGTCCCATACTGTAGCTAGATACCATACTGTGGCTGGATACCATACTGTAGATAGATACCATACTGTAGCTGGATACCATACTGTAGCTGGGTCCCATACTGTAGATAGATACCATACTGTAGCTAGATACCATACTGTAGCTGGATCCCATACTGTATCTGGATCCCATACTGTAGATAGATACCATACTGTAGCTGGATACTATACTGTAGCTGGATCCCATACTGTAGCTGGATACCATACTGTAGATAGATACCATACTGTAGCTGGATACCATACTGTAGCTGGATCCCATACTGTAGATAGATACCATACTGTAGCTAGATACCATACTGTAGCTGGATCCCATACTGTAGCTGGATACCATACTGTAGCTGGATCCCATACTGTAGCTGGATACCATACTGTAGATAGATACCATACTGTAGCTGGATACTATACTGTAGCTGGATACCATACTGTAGCTGGATACTATACTGTAGCTAGATACCATACTGTAGCTAGGTACCATACTGTAGCTAGATACCATACTGTAGCTGGATACCATACTGTAGCTAGATACCATACTGTAGCTGGATCCCATACTGTAGATAGATACCATACTGTAGCTGGATACTATACTGTAGCTGGATACCATACTGTAGCTGGATACTATACTGTAGCTAGATACCATACTGTAGCTAGATACCATACTGTAGCTAGATACCATACTGTAGATAGATACCATACTGTAGCTGGATACTATACTGTAGCTGGATACTATACTGTAGCTAGATACCATACTGTAGCTAGATACCATACTGTAGCTGGATACTATACTGTAGCTGGATACCATTTGGCAAATCATGATAGGTCATAAGGCTTAAATCATACAGATGAAGTTAGACACTTAGATACACACCACATAGAAACATAATTGACATCACAAGTGTTGTTAGATATGCTTCATAACAGTAATTATATTTCATTCTCTATCGTAATTATACTGTAAACAATATGCAGGTATGGTGGTAATGGTTGGCAGCTGTGGGAAAAGACCTAGGAGTTTATCTTCAGCTTCAGCATGTATAATGTAGTTAATATACACTGAGTGTACCAAACATTAGGAACACCCTCCTAGTATTGAATGGCACCCCCCCCCTTTTGCACTCAGAACAGCCTCAACTCATCGGGCCATGGACTCTACCAGGTGTTGAAAGCGTTCCACAGAGTTGCTGGCCCATTTTGACTCTAATGCTTCCCACAGTTGTGTCAAGTTGGCTGGATGGTCAATGTCACTGGAATGATGGACGAACTAACAAATGCCAGCCCTTGGCAAGTCCAGTGTTGTGTCGTGTGATTGGTTGAGCATTCTTGTGTACGTGACTTCAAACAGATGCGTTGCAGACACGTCTATTTAGCTGGCTACCCGGCTTGATAATTTATAGCTCAGTGGCTTGAACAGTGTGCACCAAACGACTTGGGAAACCCAGCTTCAACTTGATACAGGAAAATGTCTGGGAGTTTATCTTCAGCTTCAGCATGTATAATGTAGTTAATAACTGAGTGTACCAAACATTAGGAACACCTTCCTGATATTGATTTTCCCATTCGTCCTTTGAATGGCACACATACACAATCCATGTGTCAATTCTTTAAGCTGTCTCCTTCATCTACACTGATTGAAGTGGATTTAGCAAGTGACATCAATGAAGGATCATAGCCTTCACCTGGATTCACCTGATCAGTCTATGTCATGGAAAGAGCAGGGGTTCTTAATGTTTTGTACATTCAGAGTATACAGTAACAAAAACCTGAACCATAGATTCAAACAGGTACAGTTATGGATATTTGCGAGATCTGAGTATATTAATGTCTGTAATTTTGTTCTTTGTTGTTGCGTGTATACAGTATGTCTGGGCAATTGGGCGTGAGCATGTTAGCTCTGTGTGTCTGTATGTTTGTACATCTGTTCCACGTCTGTGTCTCTGACAATAGTGTGTGTTTAGGAACAGTGGAACTAACATTGGGTTTCCATGGCTTTGAGTTTTTTAATTCTGCAGCGTTTGTTGTGAGATGTTAGAGATACAGAATGAACACTCTGTCCTGAAGATGGAAGACTTGAAGATCATGATCAGGGGAATCACAACCCACGGAACATAATATAAATCATCTGTGTAAATGCTTTATTCTCACACATGCAAATGCTTTATAGTCCAACACACACACACACACACACACACACACACACACACAAAGGCCCCCCAATGAACATACACACACAAATTCACATACTGGTGTGAACAAGCTCAGCCAGCACTGTGAAATAGATACCCCCTGGCCCCCCATAATTAATTAGGGCTATTTACGCTAAAGGCAGCCGCTCTCGGTGGAACATGTTTTTCGATTTGAGGGTAATACTATAATGAACTCAGCATAGAGCCAGTGTGAGAAAGGCCCTCTGAGGGAGAATCCCCACCCACCATTTCTGCCCAGCAGGGATGATGTCATGACTGGGACCTACCCATCGTTAAAGCACTGACCCTGCTCTACTCTCAGATACATGCATTCTCACACACAGAGACAAAATGTTCACCTGGGCATACACACGCTCACACACACAGAAAGAAAGGACAGAACTCACACATTCTTAAAAGCATAGTGCCATTATTTTAATTGGTACACATGCTAAAATGAACATTATTACCTGGGTGGTTTGAGACCTGAATGCTGATTGGTTGACAGACGGGGAATATCAAACCGTATACCAAACATTTATTTGAACTTCTGTAATTACGTTGGTAAAACGTTTATAATAGCAATAAAGCACCTCAGGGGTTTGATATATGGCCAATATACCATGGCTAACGGCTGTGTCCTGGCACTCCATGTTGCATTGTGCGTAAAAACAGCCCTTAGCCGTGGTATATTGTACATATACCACACCCCCTCAGCCCTTATTGCTTCAATTAAGACAAAGGTGATGACCAGCTGAGGTTGTTATTTTGAGATGATGAGAGTGAAATAGCATGCCAGCGTCTCTGATCTAGTCAAAAAATGTATGGCCCATCCAATAACTTCTACCCCAAAGTAAAGAACATTAGTTTTATTTGATTATAATGTGAGTGATCATAGCACTGGCATACTGTATGTATGGTATTAAGAAACATGCAGATGTTACGTTTGCCAGCTGAATGCTGTTACCACTGGTTGAGAGCTGCTCCTCTTGTTGACTGCTTGAACAACTTAAAATCAGTATAATTGTGTCAATCCTCAGATCTCCTTCCTGGTCACAGTCCTGTATCCTTGGTGATGAGAGATGAGTAGAATGTCCTTGGATAACATAGTCTCCTTCTTAACCTCTCTGTCTCGCTCTCCTAACCTTTGTCTTTGTAGGGCTCCTTCAAACATTTGTGTAGGGCTCCCTCTGTCTCTCTGCTCCCTCTCAGAGTCTTGATTTGTAATAGTAGCCTCCCTAGAGTCATTCAAACCTCCCCCACTCTGTTTCACTCACACCCCTCCCTCTTTCTCCCTCATCCACTTCCTCTGTCTCGTTATAAACTTTCCATAAAGCAAAACAACTATCACTAACTCAAGGACTGACTTCATAAGTTCAGAGTGCAGGCCTGAATACACACCCTTTCCACCAGTCCACATTAAAGAGTCAACTCCTGACATCATACTTCATTCTGGAGTGTGATTCTTGAGACAGCATGATCATTCCGATTTTTTTTTTGCAACTGAGAAGTTGCAGCAATAGCAATATTTAGCCTCTAGATGGCGGTATACTGCATATGCACTAAAACTACAGGTAACTGAAAGAATAATGGGAACACTTGAGTAAATGAGGAATGCAAAGTATATTGGAAGCAGGTTCTTCCACACAGGTGTTGTTAATTAAGCAATTAACATCCCATCATGCTTAGGGTCATGTATAAAATTCTGGGCAGGCATGAGTGGTCACTGAATGGTTTGATGAGCATGAAAATGATGTAAACCATATGCCATGGCCGTCTCAGTCACCAGATCTCAACACAATTGAACATTTATTGGAGATTCTGGAGCGGCGCCGGAGACAGCAGTCAACAAAACACCAAATTATGGAATTTCCCATGGCAGAATGTTGTCGCATCCTTCCAATAGAGTTCCAGACACTTGTAGAATCTATGCCAAGGTGCATTGAAGCTGTTCTGGCTTGTGGTAACCCAACACCCTATTAATACACTTTATATTGGTGTTTCCTTTATTTTAGGACTGTGAGGAGGATGGCTATGGTATGGTATAGGGCCTTTGGCACTGGGGTGCTGTAGGATGGGCTCCTGGCTGGTGTTTGGCTAGCTAGCTCTCCATGGAAGCACAGGCAGGTGTTCTGAGTAAATGACGGCCACCTTTACCCTGGTCAAGGTCACATCTGGCCACCTGTCAAAACTGACCTCCAAACCCATTTACTCTGAATCTACCCTTCCCTCGCCTCACTCCCAGACTCTCCCAGGATGCTTGCTGTGCTAAGCAGTTTACCATATTGACTGCACAATGACCCTGGCCATATATTTACTAGTCACAGGGGAGCCCAGCCTCTGTCTGGGTCTAAAATGCATTTAAGAACTTCTCAAGAATAGTCTCTGTTCTATAGACTCAGAGGAGGCATATAATGATTAATATCACTCACTACACTCCTATTCAGACATACAACTAGAGGACTCCTTGTACAGTCAGGCTAGTAAGCAGAGGGTCATTTCTCCCTGTAGAGTGAAGTCAAAGTATACCTAAGCAAAAGCAATGTCATCCTAAACAATAGGCAAAGCCTTTTGACAAACACAGAGGAAAAAGGCAGGCATGTTGTGTCTGAACAGAATGGGTCTTTATTTATTCAGGAAATGAAAGAAAACAGATTGTAATCAACACCCCATTTAAATACAAAACAAAAATTAAAATCGACATGATATTAATTTTGCATATCAAAGAACCATTGAGTAATAATTACAATCCGAACACCTCATAAACCACTTTTGTGAATTCATACACAAACTCCGATTTAGAAATGAGTTACTTTAACAATATTACAAAGATTTAGCTTAAAAATAATTCAAATTAAAATAATATCTTAGCAATTGGCATCTTAAAATTATATATATTTCCACATAAAAATACAAAATAATATCAATGACATATAATATGAAAAATTATTCCAAGTATTCTGCTTCTATTAAATAAAATAAAAAACGGAATAAAATTAAATGAAATAGAAATATGCATGAAAAATTCTCTCCTTTTGGTAGCAAAACACTATCCAAAATAACTACAATCATTTACATCAGTACAAAGATATCTGGATTGAAAAATAGTTGCAATGAAAAAAAGGGGGTTCTTTCTGACAGTAAAAAAATGACACTGTGGATCAGAAATCTGCAAAATATGCAATGAAAAAAATAAATCTGCATTAAAAAGGTTTACACTGTCATTTTTACTTTTTATACAAACATTAGAAACAGTATTGCACGTCACAACACATATTCGAGGTTAATCAGCCTTTCAAAATGTGTTATATTCAAGTTTCAGAGCATCTATGAGGAGAGGCACCGCGGGCCTCGATGCAACAGGGGGAGAATCTCAAGTGTCTTCCATGAATATAATAGAACCCTCAATGTTTCCTTCCTTCAATTAAAAGGTGTAAATGTGTACTTGTATATTAACCATATTGATATATTAAAACAGTTATATATTGATACATCAATGACATAATTATTTGTTCAAATCTTTTGTTTATTTTTGTCTTTCAACAGAGCCCTGCTTCTAGACATAACTAGAATATTAGGGGAACTAAAATGTGTGTAATAATAATAATAATAATAACCTATTGAAATAGAAAAATACAATCAAAATCAAATAGTTATTTGTCTACAAAAATAGTGAAATAAATATGATTCTTACAAAAACAAAGACACACACATACAAAGTAACAGTGTTCAACTTATAAAATAGGACCCATTACTCAACAAACAGCACAAGGAGTCGTGTTACATGTCAATGGTGACAAAGTACAAGAGCGCTCTGTTCTGTTCTGAGCACAACAACCACACCACGAGAACCGAGGCCACTGGGACAAAGTACAAACAGGGTGGGGGCTTAATAACCATCCTTCATTTGCTTTGAACGGTTGCTCATTGGTTTTTGGCCACCATTTTCTCTAGAGCCAATCATCATAGCACAGTACCCTGTGGCACTTCTTCCTTGTTTCAGTTGACGGAGTGACTGACAGACAACAGGACCCCCTATCAATACATTACAACATATTAGAATACTGCTTCATTCACATAGAAAAACCTAAGACCACCGCCTCCTCACACAATTTCTTAAATAAGTCATTATGAAAAAATAAAATCATCTGGTAGAATTATAAATAGGTAGAAGTTCGGTAGAACTGAATCTTTCATGAGTGATTAAATTGAGCAAAATAGGTCGTTGCCCAAACCATGTCTGCATTTAATCAGCTGACTAACTGGTAGGGTGAAAACGAGTCAAGAATCAAATAATCAGAGGGAAAATATAGAAAAGGTAGTGCATAATATATTATCAAAAGTGATTAGAGAGGCTGGGGACAGAGAGGGGGTCCCAACTCACAAGTTAAAGACATTAACAAATAAATGATCTAATATGTGAATAAATAAACATAAACAATCTTATATCCATGAAGTAGTAGTAGTGACAGTACACACTTGACCCCTGAACCAGGTCTAAACCGCATACCAAGGACTGACACCACACCAGGGAACACTATGACACAAGATAACAGGGATATTATACTGTAGAGATACAGACATGTACAGTACCAAACAGCTGGCTAGTGCACCAGCAGGTCATTGCTCACAGAGAGACAGGGTCATAGTTAGATAAAAAAAGAACACAGTTATTCATATTCTGCAGGCCAATTTTTTTAATAATAATTATTTCCCCATCACTGAAAATATATGAGGGAGTGTGTCTTTGTCATCTTTCATTAGCAGGACATAAACCTGGGCCACTTTCTACAGGTCTGGAGTCTAATAACTTGTAACTACAATATGTATGAGAGCCTGGTTGTTTTGGAGAACAGTTTTATCAAACTGAGTAGCCTGATAACACAAGTCAGGAACAGATGACGGGCAGATGTTTTCTTACGGATCCTTCTCTATGACAACATTTGAAGAGTGGTTTAAATTGGCCAACTAGCCTAACACATGGCACAAGCACACATCTCCCAGTTTTATGCCTGTAGAAATCAGATCCAGCCTGGCTTCTGTGTATGCTTTTGGTCTGCAAAGGGTTATGCTACATTAGAGTAACCTCTGGAACTATACAAAGGTGAGGAGGATAGGAAGGGTGAAGGCAAAATGTTGTGAGGTTCTCATTCTCCTTTAGTTTACCTACATTGTTACTAAACTAAAACCTCATTCCACACACCAACAAGATCCACACAGACAGCACAGACACGACACAGACACTAACCACTGACTGAACGCCACTCAGCTTCTCAACAGGCTTCATTACTCCTCACAAACCACCACATCACAAAATGGTGGCATCCACTAGTTTAGATCCAATATCGCTTTTTTTCTTTAGTAAGTATGTAAATGGTTCAAACAACGGATTAACATCAATGCATGCAAGATTTTTTTATGTTAAGTCGTTTTCATGTATTTTCCTTTATCTTCATTTTTATATATATATTTTCTTACACCTAGGCTTCTGACGTTTTTTTGTTGTTGCTACTCAAAGTAGGATTTTAGTGTTTTCTGTTATATAGTTTCTGTAGTCTGTGTTGTTTTTTTATCCTATGTGTATTGGTTAAGTCTATCTTGCATGCAACGGGTGTATAGACACAAACATGCACTTCAATTTTCACATTCTATTCTTCCATGGCAAAGGTGGCCATGAGTGTGTGAGTGCGGACTGCATTTCATTTTTCAAGATTCCGGTATATAGCTGGCATTAATATATACCACCTATACACCTATTCATATATTATATATAGCAGCAAAGCTTCTAATATAGCTTGTGATTAAAAAGGTTAAATAGAATTAATAAAAACCAGATTCATATTTTGAGGTAATATTTTTTCAGATCAAAATGAGAGCAAAAATAACCTCATAAATTTTGTAAATGTCTTCCCTGATGGGGAAAAATAACAAATTATTATCAACAATAAAAAATAAGAGTTTGTTTTGTGGCAGAAATGTATCACTTTTATGCTTCCTATCGTTTTGTTACCTTTGGTAAATGACCTGGGGCAGGCATCCAGATTATAGAATCAAGGTTTTCCCAGAAACAAGGGCACGCTACACCCACTAGGGGGTGGCTAGCAGCAGACAGACAGACAAACAGACAGACAGACAGACAGACAGACAGACAGACAGACAGACAGACAGACAGACACAGACAGACAGACAGAGACAGACAGACAGACAGACAGACAGACAGAGACAGACAGACAGACAGACAGACAGACAGACAGACAGACAGACAGACAGACAGACAGACAGATGGGCTGCTCCCATGCAAAAACATTGTCATATCTACGTTAAATCTCACATATAAAAATAATTTGAAAAACCTACAAAAAATCAATCTCTTTTAAATCTCCTCTTAAAAAACATTAAAGTACCACAAAAAAGTTGTCAGAGCCTGAGATGTGAGGGGGGTTTTGGTGAAAAACTGAGGCTTGTAGTGTTTGGCTGCTACAAAAGATATATATACTGTATACTGTTATGTACTCTATACTGATAGCTTAGGGTAAGAGGCAGAGCGATGCACTTTTTCCTGCCTGGCGATGTCTCTCTTCCTTGACCGTTCCTTCTGACCGTGTCGCCATGGTGACGTGTGGTCGCGTTCCTCTTCAGTTCCAGCGGAAGTTGATCTGGCGTGGGCGGTCAGCCCCCTCTTTGACCAGCGGCTTGTGGAATTCTCGGCCGGCGCGGGAGTGGATGTTAGCCCAGCAGAACTCACAGTAGTACTGCAGGCAGGTCACGTTGGCGCAGAAGAAAGGGGCAAATTTCCCACCGCAACGCGCACCCTGGCACTCATCACACAGCTGGTCGTCCAGAACATAGGGCTTTACCTCCACCTGTAGGGGTGCAGGGGTACAGGGACATGGAGGGGATGAGAAGAGGAATACACAGAAATAACACAGGTATTGAGAGTGCAAGAGTGTATAAAAGGGTGCATAACATACCTAAAAACAATAGGTATGGATACATTGCATGTACTGTAAAAGCACTGAGCACAGGTAGAATACTGAGATACATGATGAAAGATGAAAAGGTTCCTTTAAAATGATAGAGTAGCCTGTTTGAAGCTGTGTGAGATTCAAAAACAATGGAGTCGGGCAGCGCTGAGAGAGAGAGGAGAGAGAGGAGAGAGAGAGAGAGAGAGAGAGAGAGAGAGAGAGAGAGAGAGAGGAGAGAAAGGAGAGAGAGAGAGAGAGAGAGAGAGAGAGAGAGGAGAGAGAGGAGAGAAAGGAGAGAGAGGAGAGAGAGAGAGAGAGAGAGAGAGAGAGAGAGAGGAGAGCGAGCGAGAGAGAGGAGAGAGAGAGAGAGAGAGGAGAGAGAGAGAGAGAGAGAGAGAGAAAGAGGAGAGAGAGAGAAAGAGGAGAGAGAGAGGAGAGAGGAGAGAGAGAGAGAGAGAAAGAGGAGAGAGAGAGAGAGAGAGGAGAGCGAGCGAGAGAGAGGAGAGAGAGAGAGAGGAGAGAGAGAGAGGAGAGAGAGAGAGAGAGAAAGAGGAGAGAGAGAGAGAGGAGAGAGGGAGAGAGAGAGAGAGAAAGAGGAGAGAGGAGAGAGAGAGAGAGGAGAGAGGAGAGAGAGAGAGAGGAGAGAGGAGAGAGAGAGAGAGAGAGAGAGAGAGAGAGAGACAGAGAGAGAGAGGGGAGAGAGAGAGAGGAGAGAGAGGAAAGAGAGAGGAGAGAGAGTGAGAGAGTGAGAGAGAGAGAGAGAGAGAGAGGAGAGAGGAGACTGGAAATGAAACTAATTCAATCAGCACTAATAAGCTTTCTCCTCTCCATAGCAACCACCATCAGACTATCTGCGTGTGATGCTATTGGAACACACACACTGTTTTTCTTTGAACCACAAATCCTCACGAGGACTGACTCTCTCACACACTCACTCTCTCATTCTCTCTCTGCATCTCTAGGAAATCAGGAGGAGAATGTCTCCAGAAGGATTGTGTGGTTAATTAGATGGGAAGTGGAGGGAGGGAGGACTGTACCCGCTTGTCAATGTCTCCATGTTGCAGCTGGACAAATCTGGCGCTGATGGCAGCGATGTAACTCTGCTGATTGGAGAATGCGACGCGCCCCGCACCTTTGGGGTACTTGAGCTCTGGATCGGTGTCGATGCCAGCGTAGCAGACCCCCCCATAGAGACGGTCCATAATCATGGCCAACTCCACTGGAGAGAGATGTGAGAGAGATGGAACAGGAGAAGAAACAAAAGAGTAAAGAACGGGGGGAGGAGATGGGGAAGTGACACATGGGTAGGTGAGATGGTTAAGGGGTGAGAGAGAGAAAGTGGAGGAGGGGGTTGTCAGATTGTCATTACATAGGGAAAACATTGGCAGCTCGCAGATGCTCCTTATTACTCAAAACACATCATCTGTTTATCTACGTATTTCAACATCTACCATCACCAACACGAACATCCCAGTCCAATTACAGAGTAGATCAACTAGAGGCCCAGCTGAGATGTCATGTGGATCTGATAGAGGGAGATGAGGGAAGTGTTTACCTGCTCTGAGAGGGCGGGGCACCCCTCCTACAAAGATGGTCTTGCGAGGATCCAGGGGCTGAGAGCCGTCCATCACAAAGTCACTGTCACTCAGGTTCCACGGACGAATCTGGACCTGGAGACACACACATCACACATATCCCATACATTGAATAATCGCAAGATGGAATTACACTGCGTAGGTGTTGCTAGTCTCACAGATGTCCTTGCTGGTGGGAATGGCCCTACAGAGAGCTGGGTTTGTGTTGGACTCACAGGCTTGTCTTTGATAGTGGGGCTGGAGACACACAGGTAGAGCTTGCCGTCCTCCTCCATGCAGGCCTCGATCAGAGCCTGCACGGAGCTCTCCTCCTGGAACAGCAGGAAGGCGTAACCTAGGCAACACACACAACACACTCTCAGGACCTGGACAGCATATACAATAGTGTGGGGTAATACTGCTACAAATACACTGAATTATTTCCATTTGAAAAAGTACTATATACAGACTATGTAGGTTAGTCATATGGGAAAGAGGATGTTGGTCAACCTAGCTGTACTGTCTCTTCCAGGAGTCTCAGGGCCATCATTGATTGCTACCGGCCATATTTATACAGTATATGGTGCTAAAACATAGCTTTATGACATACATTTATGTCAATTTCAGTTAAAGAAAGTTTGAGGTGAGCTTTACCTTTGGGGGGGAAGTAGGATTTGCTCTCAGCCTTGTGTGGCCAGTCCACCACCAGGTGGCCAAAGCGACGGAAACTGTTGGTGATCTCATCTAACGAGAGAAAGAAAGAATAGGCGAGAGGAAGGCGGATGTGTGAGGAGTAACGGAAGAGGGAGAAGGAAAAACTAACCAACGTGAGTAAGAACAACCTTTCATAACAACATATCAACTGATTCACTGAACTAACAACACTGTGTTTAGCTCTTCCTCCTCTTACCTTCATCTATGTCAGGGGGCAGGCCGCCCACAAACACTTTGCGGGAGAAACGCTCGATGCGCTCCCCGTTCTGGTGGGGGTAACAGTTTGGGCCAAGCCCTGGGATGCCCTGGTTACCGTGCCCATCATCAAGGAGGCTGTCTTCAATGGGGAACAGGGAGGAGCGGCCTGGAGAAGAGGGGGTCACAGGTCAGCGGTCAGAACACCTGCAGACATGGACAATGACATCCACATAGATACACACATGCATACAGTACATACAGTCACATCACAAGCAGATGCACATACTTCTGCTTTGCCAACAACAGAAGTAACCAACCTGCTGTAGCTCTGTTAACACCCACTGACAGTTCCTAGATTGAACACATTCCTGGAGCCCAACGTCTTAATGTTATATAGAGATAGTATTATTATAATGAGTCATGATAAATGAGCGGGGTCCATAACAACATGTGTAATGGCTGTTTACATCTGTCGTCAGGCTTTGTGCTGAGTAGCTACAAGATAAAGTACAAGCATAAAGTGATAGAGGATTATGTTCAATCTAGTATTTATACTGTAAATGTGCTGTAAAACCAAGACACACAACCGTGAATACTCCAGCCAGAGCTCTGTGACTGACTGACAGACAGTAGACAGAGAGGACAAGCTTGAGGTCTGGTAAGGAAGCTGTGGATTCAAGTTGTTACCATGAGGCAAAGCAGTAGCACTAGTCAGAGCAATGGACTGAGGTAAACTAGTGGTAACCAAGCCTGAAACCTATGGCAATGTACTATGTGTACTAACGTGTTGTGCAGTATTCATATACGTCTGCAATTATATACTGTAGTGACCTTAACCCAACACCTAGCGACCTTGTCTAGAGATTAGGGTCTCTTGGAGTAAAGACTAAGATGTTGGGGCGACAGTCACTTGGACCTGGGTTAAAGTCTAGGTCAGGACTGCCCCCCAAATTCACCACAATACATAAAAAAACTGCTGGTAAAAATGCTTGGGATGTCATAGTAAATTATTTAGATTGACTGTCAGTGGTGATCATGTTGACACTATAAACCCTGAATTGTTTGTATCCAGACACTGTTTTGGCAGCTGCAGTTCAGTAGCGTTAAAGCATGCTGTCTAGTGGATGAACACGCAACACACATGACATGACACAGACTGCACATCACATGAAGGCGGCTTTACCTCGACGTCTCCCATAGCTCCTTGCTGCATGGAAACAAAGTAAAGAGTGGTTTTATGCCTTTCAGACATTCCTCGTAAGGTAAAGTATCCCCAGACCTGGTACTACTGACACTACAGATACTATGACCTCTAGTACCATTATTTACCCCTACCCCATTCAGCCCCTCATCATCTAACTGCATGGTTGGAGTGTCATGAAACCTAATTATCGTCACAGGCTTGACATCATGTTGAATAGTTAGGCATATGACAATGTGTCAAGCAGGAATGTAGGCTATATTGTAAACTGGACTAGGCTGACTATATGTATGAGGAGCAGCCTAATGGAAAGACACCAGTCTTCCCCTGACATCTAGTCATGTGACCTAGCCTACATAAGTGACCTAGCTACTACACCCCTGGCTCTCCTGCAGATGGTCATGTGACCTAGCCTACATAAATAAGCTAAGTGACCTAGCCTACATAAGTGACCTAGCTACTACACCCCTGGCTCTCCTGCGGATGGTCATGTGACCTAGCCTACATAAATAAGCTAAGTGACCTAGCCTACATAAATAAGCTAAGTGACCTAGTCTACATAAATAAGCTAAGTGACCTAGCCTACATAAATAAGCTAAGTGACCTAGCCTACATAAATAAGCTAAGTGACCTAGCCTACATAAATAAGCTAAGTGACCTAGCCTACATAAATAAGCTAAGTGACCTAGCTACAACACCCCTCGGCTCTCCTGCGGATGGTCATGTGACTTATACAACTAGGCATTCCACCTCGTCATGTGAGCCACACTACTTAACATTCCTCTTCAACATCTCAAGCCCCAGTAGGATTACAACAACAATGCATATCCTTCAACAGGAGACATGTTTACTACACTGTTACAACAGTCTAGTGTCAACCTAACGGACAGACACAGCACAGCATAGGACAACCAACGCTACTCATTTAACAAAAGCAATCCAGCTTTTAGTCCACTATAGAGAAGGATATATCCCAACACAAATGAAGTTCAGAAAAGCATGACAGGAATGTTTCAGCTTGCTTCTCGATCTAGCCCTGGTTGAGCATCCCTAACGAGTCATGATGTGGAAACATGAACACTGGGCCATTTCTAAAATAGCCTGGTGATAGCGATGGAAGACATCACACAAGCTGGTGTTGGCCAGGAGAGATAGTTACCATTGAGCATGAGCAGACCGTCGGCCCCAGGATGAGGGCATCCCACACGACCTGACATGACAGAGAGACACACACACACACACACACACACACACACACGCACACACACGCACACACACGCAAACACACACACACGCGCATACGCGCACACACACACACACACGCAAACACGCACACACACACACACACACACACACACACACACACACACACACACACACACACACACACACACACACAGGGATGAGACTCTTAGCAGATGGAGAGGACAGGTTGAGGACATCAAGCGCACGGCCATGTACTGTATAAGGAACAGAAGCATCACTGTCACATGACAACAGCCTACTGAGCTGTAGTGTCGGAACAGAACACTGAACAAAACCCTCTTTTCCACGGAGACAGCTTGAGCTGACAAAATACAACAACAACAAAACAACAGCCTGAATAGATTTGGGTTAACTCTAATGAACTATCAGAAGCACATGTCAGCTATTTATGTTATCTCTACATTCAATGGGAAGAATTGCAGATGTGTGAACAGAGAAAGAAGAGATGCTGGCAAATGATCTGATCTCCAGTTAAAAAATCAGCAACCCTATTTCCACTGCAATGTAAGCATGGTACATCTCCTATGCCCAGTTAGCTGAGCTCATTTCTAAAGTCCTGTAAGGTTAGTGCTTGTCTTCTGCTTATGTATTAGCAGTCTGGGCTATAAATGGCAGAGCCCACTCTCCCCTCCCCTCCTCTCAACCCTCTTCTCACCCTCTCTTCCCCTCACCCTCCACCTTCCTCTGGCTGTCACACACAGCGTGTGAAAGTGTGATCATGTCTAAATTTAGTGTCCCTCTGGTTCTCTGTGCTGTGAATACTGGCCTATGCTCGCACCATCGGCTCCAGAGTCCCAGTCAGGACCGGAGGACTACAGGACAACACCACGCCCACTAATACTTATGGAGGTCCATGTTGAGCCAACTTCAACATTTACACTAGTTTATGAACAATAATAATAATGAAGGTTGGGGAGTAACTGATTACATGTTATCTCATGTTATCTGATTACAAAAAAAATGTAACTTTAATCAGTTAAATTACCAGAAAAACATTTGTAATCAGATTACAGAAAACTAGATGATTACTTCTTGGATTGAATATAAATTCAGAAAGGAAGCTTGCATAAAAATAAAAAAAAATGTAAAAATGTAAAAAAATACATTATGACATCTTTCTGTTTTCCCAATGATATTCAATGGGGCGTCAGGTAGCCTAGTGGTTAGAGTGTTGGACTAGCAACCGAAAGGTTGCAAGATTGAATCCCCGAGCTGACAAGATAAGCTGACAAGATAAACGAATCGTTCTGCCCCTGAACAAGGCAGTTAACCCACTGTTCCTAGGCTGTCATTGAAAATAAGGATTTGTTCTTAACTGACTTGCCTAGTTAAATAAAGGTAAAATATGTATTTTTAAAATTCAGCATTAAATAAAGGCGCAAGTTTAAAGTTTTTCCACCTGAGCAACTCTGACCACAAGCCAGAGACCACTATGATGACACACCAAATGCGTTTGATGGATCCTTTTTGTCTTCTTCTAATGCCTGTTAAGGGGAAAGTAATCCAAATGTAACTGATAGTAACCAGATTACGTTACTAAATGTGGGTCATCCAAAAGTTACGTTACTGATTACAATTTAGGACAGGTAACTACTCACTGTAATGCATTACACTTAGAAAGTAACCTACCGACCCTGAATAGTCTTTCAGGGGTAGTATACTGTGCCAAATACAATGTGAGGGAACATGTTGTTTAGTATAAATGTCAATCTAACCTTCTTTGTCCCTGTCCATGGTTTGGGGGAGTAAGTATGTTGACGCCAGTGGTCATAACCATGTGTGTATCTAGCTAGCTAGAAGTCATTTTACACTGACTACAATGCACCTGCTTAGAGTATTTTCTAAAAGTCCAGCAGCTGAGCTGAGCTGAGCTGAGAGGCCTGCATGGAACTGTGGGCCAGCCCTGTCTCTGTCACCATACTCCTGGGCCAGCCCTGTCTCTGTCACTCTACTCCTGGGCCAGCCCTGTCTCTGTCACTCTACTCCTGGGCCAGCCCTATCTCTGTCACTCTACTCCTGGGCCAGCCCTGTCTCTGTCACTCTACTCCTGGGCCAGCCCTGTCTCTGTCACTCTACTCCTGGGCCAGCCCTGTCTCTGTCACTCTACTCCTGGGCCAGCCCTGTCTCTGTCACTCTACTCCTGGGCCAGGCCTGTCTCTGTCACCATACTCCCTGTCCCTGTGAGGAGTGTTCCTATCCTATCAGGACAGAGAGTGCTGCAGTGCTGCCTGCCTGACTCCTGTCTGTCTGTGTGCCCCAGGTTAGGTTAAGCAGTAGCAGTAGGATCAGGGCTGTAAGGTCATTTAAAGGCACAGCCGGTTGTGGCAGTAATATCCACTCTTAGCAGGGAGAACATAAGCTGCTCGCCCTGGGGAAAAAAACATGCCTCTAGGAGGGAGCAGGAAGCCTGTCAGTGCCTTGGAAAAGGGTATACTGCACCTCATATGCATTCCCTCTAACCACTGTTCTCCCTAACCACAATCACAATGACTTTCCCCATTATACAGTGAGTCAGTAACTAAGTAAGTATGATAATTAAAGACAGTGAGAGGGAGCAAGTAAGTAGTCTCACCCTTCATTGGATCTTGCTCCGCCCGCATGATGTCAATCAGAGAGCTTTCCAGGGAGTGCATGTTCAGGCTGTCGTACATTCTAGAGCGTTCCTAAAACACACACATACAACAAGCAGAAGGAACCTGCAGTGTTCTGGCACATAGGTATGGGTAATAAAGCCTGTGGGTAACATGGATATGGGTAATAAAGCCTGTGGGTAACATAGGTATGGGTAATAAAGCCTGTGGGTAACATGGATATGGGTAATAAAGTCTGTGGGTAACATGGATATGGGTAATAAAGCCTGTGGGTAACATGGATATGGGTAATAAAGTCTGTGGGTAACATAGGTATGGGTAATAAAGCCTGTGGGTAACATGGATATGGGTAAAAAAGCCTGTGGGTAACATGGATATGGGTAATAAAGCCTGTGGGTAACATGGATATGGGTAATAAAGCCTGTGGGTAACATAGGTATGGGTAAAAAAGCCTGTGGGTAACATGGATATGGGTAAAAAAGCCTGTGGGTAACATAGGTATGGGTAATAAAGTCTGTGGGTAACATGGATATGGGTAATAAAGTCTGTGGGTAACATAGGTATGGGTAATAAAGTCTGTGGGTAACATAGGTATGGGTAATAAAGCCTGTGGGTAACATGGATATGGGTAATAAAGTCTGTGGGTAACATAGGTATGGGTAATAAAGTCTGTGGGTAACATAGGTATGGGTAATAAAGCCTGTGGGTAACATGGATATGGGTAATAAAGTCTGTGGGTAACATGGATATGGGTAAAAAAGCCTGTGGGTAACATGGATATGGGTAATAAAGTCTGTGGGTAACATAGGTATGGGTAATAAAGTCTGTGGGTAACATAGGTATGGGTAATAAAGTCTGTGGGTAACATAGGTATGGGTAATAAAGCCTATGGGTATGTAGCTTAATATTTCAGAGTGTGTTAACAGCACATACATGGATTAAAATTCTTTCCGTATTTATTCACTTCAGGGGTACTAAGGTATGCTAGTGAGCAGAGTGGACCCAATGACGGATTCGACAGGAACTCTGGAGCACGTCCCAGAGACAGACAGACAGAGAGCAGAAACCAAATCCAGGAATGGCATTTACCCAGAGTGCTCACTGGGATGAGAGGGAGGTTATGAGCTCATCAGAGGGGCTATAAGACAGCCATGCACGGTGAATCTAAACCTGAGGCCTGTCAACCTTTATAACATACCACAGATGGCAGAACCTTAAAAGAAAATGGTGTACTTACTGTGTATGTACATGACAAGGACCCTCTCATGGTTGAGAACATGAGGGAAGATACAAGCTCATATGAGTACCTCAAAGACCTCCAACTTAATGTTTACTCTCTTACCTAATTAGACAATAATGGCATTTTGTAGGTGCCTAAGATAAGTTGCTAGAGGTATGGTCATCCTACTAGCCTGACCACCACTTAAAAGTACTCCACACACTACTGGTCCTGAATAGAAGTCGGCCGATTAATCGGCATGGCCAATTAATTAGGGCCAATTTCAAGTTTTCATAACAATCGGTAATCGGCATTTTTGGACACCGATTATGGCCGATTACATTGCATTCCACGAGGAAACTGCGTGGCAGGCTGACCACCTGTTACGCGAGTGCAGCAAGAAGCCAAGGTAAGTTGCTAGCTAGCATTAAACGTATCTTATAAAAAACAATCAATCTTCACATAATCACTAGTTAACTACACATGGTTGATGATATTACTAGGTTAACTAGCTTGTTCTGCGTTGCATATAATCAATGCGGTGCCTGTTAATTTATCATCGAATCACAGCCTACTTCGCCAAACGGGGAATGATTTAACAAAAGCGCATTCGCGAAAAAAGCACAATCGTTGCACGAATGTACCTAACCATAAACATCAATGCCTTTCTTAAAATCAACACACAGAAGTATATTTTTTAAACCTGCATATTTATTTAAAATAAATTCATGTTAGCAGGCAATATTAAGTAGGGAAATTGTGTCAGTTCTCTTGTGTTCATTGTACACAGAGTCAGGGTATATGCAACAGTTTGGGCCGCCTGGCTTGTTGCGAACTAATTTGGCAGAATTTTACATAAGTATGACATAACATTTAATGTAACAGCAATATTTAGACTTAGGGATGCCACCCGTTCGATAAAATACGTAACGGTTCCGTATTTCACTGAAAGAATAAACATTTTGTTTTCGAAATGACAGTTTCCGGATTTGACCATATTAATGACCTAAGGCTCGTATTTCTGTGTTTATTATATTATAATTAAGTCTATGACTTGATATTTGATAGAGCAGTCTGAGCGGTGGTAGGCGGCAGCAGGTTCGTAAGCATTCATTCAAACTTTACTGCGTTTGCCAGCAGCTCTTAGCAATGCTTGACCACAGCGCTGTTTATGACTTCAAGCCTATCAACTCCTGAGATTAGGCTGGCAATACTAAAGTGCCTATTAGAACATCCAATGGTCAAAGGTATATGAAATACAAATGGTATAGAGAGAAATAGTTGACGTGTCATAATTCCTATAATAACTACAACCTAAAACTTCTTAACTGGGAATATTGAACCACCAGCTTTTATATGTTCTCATGTTCTGAGTAAGGAACTTAAACGTTGGCTTTTTTACATGGCACATATTGCACTTTTACTTTCTTCTCCAACACTGTGTTTTCACATTATTTAAATCAAATTGAGCATGTTTCATTATTTATTTGAGACTAAATAGATTTTATTTATGTATTATATTAAGTTAAAATAAAAGTGTTCATTCAGTATTGCTGTAATTTTACATTTACATTTACGTCATTTAGCAGACGCTCTTATCCAGAGCGACTTACAAATTGGATTGTCATTATTACAAATATATATATATTGTCACGACACCGACGGATGGTGGCGCCCCTCCTCGGCCGGGCAGAGCTCGGCGGTCGTCGTCGCCGGCCTACTAGCTGCCATCGATCCTTTTTTGTTTCACTTTCTGTTGGTTAGGTCTAGGTAGGCACGCACCTGTTTTGGGTTAGTTATTAGTAGGGGGGGTTATTTAGTTTAGCGTAGGATGTCTGTGTTTGTGCGTGATTATGTTTCTTGTCCGTTTTGTGTGCTTGAGGAACGTGTGCTGGTTTTCCTCTGCCTGTGGTTGGTTTCTTTGTGTTCACCACCGCAGAAGTATTCAAGGGCTGCGTCCCTATTTTTTGGCGACCATATCTATTTTCTGGAATAAAGAAGTGTGGTCAAGAATTCTCTGTCTCCTGCGCCTGACTCTACCTCTCCTGCTTTCTTGAGCCAGCCCGTGACATATATATATATATATATATATATATATATATATATATATATATATATATATATATATATATATATATATATATATAAAAAAAATATATATATATATATATATATATATATATAAAAAGCCGATACCATATTATATTAAGTTAAAATAAAAGTGTTCATTCAGTATTGCTGTAATTGTCATTATTACAAATTATATATATATATATATATATATATATATATATAAATAAAAAAGCCTATACCGATCAATTGGCTTTTTCTGGTCCTGCAATAATCAGTATCGGCGGTGAAAAATCATAATCGGTCGACCTCTAGTCCTGACACAGGATTAAAAACACTTAACAAAATAAATTATACTGTCGAATGGTCAATCTGTGTGTGATTTGTAGCCCAGTGTTAGGCTAACATTTCCTGGCTGACTCTACGGCATCAGTCAGGGACCCTGGCATTAGGAGGCAACTAGATTCAGCCACAGGCCGATTTTTGTCGGAGTGGAGGGTTGGGGGGCCAGAACATTTACATTTACATTTACGACATAATTTTTATAATTTGAACACTGCAAATTGACCACAACTATGCCCAAAAAAGAGATTGGATTTGAAAATAACAACAATTTCATACCTTGATTATATTGAGACACGATCACATCTCTTTTTTTATTTGTGGGAATACTTGGTGAACAGATTTCTAAAATGAAACTGATTTGAGTCTTTTTTGTACACCATTTTTTGGTTGGCCGGTTTTGGTCCATGGGCTGCCTGTTGCCGACCCCTGCTATAGTCTGTCTTCAGGTGGACATTCTGGTTTAGGTGATGCTGTATCCGCTGTATCAACTGAGGAGTGTTGCCACACAGTCACCAATGAGAATGTAGTACAGATCTATGTACGAGACTAATCCAGTAGCTAGATGAACGTGTATTATATTAGCCTTTATATGGTGTGATATTTCCTATGTCCTAGCTAGCTGCTACCGAGTGGCTATAGTGGCTACTGCCCCTGCCCCGAAGCTAGCACCAGTTAGCCGCGAGCCAGGCACATCGCCCGGCTAGCAAACGAAATTACTACAACTACAAAACCTGTTTCGCCACCGGGCCTGATACACCTCTGCTGTTTTCAATCAGGATCTCAGCAATCACTGCCTCATTGCCTGCATCCGCTATGGGTCCGCGGTCAAACTACCACCCCTCATCACTGTCAAACGCTCCCTAAAACACTTCTGCGAGCAGGCCTTTCTAATCGACCTGGCCCGGGTATCCTGGAAGGATATTGACCTCATCCCGTCAGTCGAGGATGCCTGGTCGTTCTTTAAAAGTAATTTCCTCACCATCTTAAATAAGCATGCCCCTTTCAAAAAATGTAGAACTAAGAACAGATATAGCCCTTGGTTCACTCCAGACCTGACTGCCCTCGACCAGCACAAAAACATCCTGTGGCGGACTGCAATAGCATCGAATAGTTCCTGCGATGTGCAACTGTTCAGGGAAGTCAGGAACCAATACACGCAGTCAGTCAGGAAAGCAAAGACTAGCTTTTTCAAACAGAAATTTGCATCCTGTAGCTCTAACTCCAAAAAGTTCTGGGACACTAAAGTCCATGGAGAATAAGAGCACCTCCTCCCAGCTGCCCACTGCACTGAGGCTAGGAAACACTGTCACCACCGATAAATCCACGATAATCGAGAATTTCAATAAGCATTTATCTACGGCTGGCCATGCTTTCCTCCTGGCTACCCCAACCCCGGCCAACAGCTCCGCACCCCCCGCAGCTGCTTGCCCAAGCCTCCCCAGCTTCTCCTTCACCCAAATCCAGATAGCAGATGTTCTGAAAGAGCAACAAAACCTGGACCCGTACAAATCAGCTGGGCTAGACAATCTGGACCCTCTCTTTCTAAAATTATCTGCCGCCATTGTTGCAACCCCTATTACCAGTCTGTTCAACCTCTCTTTCGTATCGTCCGAGATCCCTAAAGATTGGAAAGCTGCCACGGTCATCCCCCTCTTCATAGGGGGTGACACTCTAGCCCCAAACTGTTATAGACCTATATCCATCCTGCCCTGCCTTTCTAAAGTCTTCGAAAGCCAAGTTAATAAACAGATCACTGATCATTTCGAATCCCACCGTATCTTCTCCGCTGTGCAATCCGGTTTCCGAGCTGGTCACGGGTGCACCTCAGCCACGCTGAAGGTACTAAACGATATCATAACAGCCATCGATAAAAGACAGTACTGTGCAGCTGTCTTCATCGACCTGGCCAAGGTTTTTGACTCTGTCAATCACTGCATTCTTATCGGCAGACTCAACAGCCTTGGTTTCTCAAATGACTGCCTCGCCTTGTTCACCAACTACTTCTCAGACAGAGTTCAGTGTGTCAAAGTGGAGGGCCTGTTGTCCGGACCTCTGCCAGTCTCTATGGGGGTACCACAGGGTTCAATTCTCGGGCCGACTCTTTTCTCTGTATATATCAACGATGTCGCTCTTGCTGCGGGTGATTCTCTGATCCACCTCCACGCAGACAACACCATTCTGTATACATCTGGCCCTTCTTTGGACACTGTGTTAACTAACCTCCAAACGAGCTTCAATGCCATACAACACTCCTTCCGTGGCCTCCAACTGCTCTTAAACGCTAGTAAAACCAAATGCATGCTTTTCAACCGTTCGCTCACGCACTCACCCGCCCGACTAGCATCACTACTCTGGACAGATCTTACTTAGAATATGTGGACAACTACAAATACCTAGTTGTCTGGCTAGACTGTAAACTCTCCTTCCAGACTGATATTAAACATCTCCAATCCAAAATTAAATCTAGAATCGGCTTCCTATTTCGCAACAAAGCCTCCTTCACTCACGTCGCCAAACATACCCTCGTAAAACTGACTATCCTACCGATCCTTGACTTTGGCGATGTCATTTACAAAATAGCTTCCAATACTCTACTCAGCAAACTGGATGCAGTCTATCACAGTGCCATCCGTTTTGTCACCAAAGCCCCATATACCACCCACCACTGCGACCTGTATGCTCTCGTCGGCTGGCCCTCGCTACATATTTGTCGCCAGACCCACAGGCTCCAGGTCATCTATAAGTCTATGCTAGGTAAAGCTCTTCCTTATCTCAGCTCACTGGTCACGATAACAACACCCACCCGTAGTACGTGCTCCAGCAGGTATATCTCACTGGTCATCCCCAAAGCCAACACCTCCTTGGACGCCTTTCCTTCCAGTTCTCTGCTGCCAATGACTGGAATGAATTGCAAAAATAGCTGAAGCTGGAGACTTATATTTCCCTCACCAACTTTAAACATCAGCTATCTGAGCAGCTAACTGATCGCTGCAGCTGTACATAGCCCATCAGTAAATAGCCCACCCAATCTACCTACCTCATCCCCATATTGTTTTTATTTACTTTCCTGCTCTTTTGCACACCAGT